>NC_079217.1:48744128-48888280 GCF_029633865.1 Lampris incognitus | reverse complement strand
AGGAGAAGGGATGAGTAAAATGGGATCTAAAGGCTAGAAAATAAACACGGGGAAGAGAGAGGGAGTGAGACGGAAACAGGGAAGATGAAACAGACCGTACAAAGAGTGGTTTTGAACGAGCCTTTCTGATCCAGCTCATTAGTTTTGTGTTTAATTGGCATGAATCCTACAGGTAGCAGCAGATTGAGTGTAAATTACTGTGTGCGTGAACAAAGCACTCACTGTTGTGTGTGCGTGCATGGGGGAAATCATTTGTCAATAGGATTTTAAGTCAATTAGTTTGTATGCACTCTAACACTTAATTAGATGACAATGACCCACAGCGACCTGACTGCTCTGTACTACCAGTGTGTGTAGGCCTGTGTAGGAGAATGTGTCTGTTGTTGTGCATCCACGAGTGTGAGTGTGTGTATGTGCATGTGTGTGTAGAATTAGCTGTTGAATGAAGTAGGAGATCAGTGGGAGGCATCCAATCTTTCTCTCCCCGGGTCCAGAGGTTATGGCTGTGCACCAAAGCTGCTCCCGCGCAGTGGAGCAGAAAGAAAAAGATCAACTAATCTGGATTGTGCAAGGCCCATATTTTATGTTGCCTTGGCGTGCAGGGCCAGAGTTGGCGAGGAGTCTCTCATTAGCTTCCAATTCAGGGTCAAATGACGCCGGCCAAGACTAACTCATTACCCATGTGTTTCATTTTACCGCAACACAAATTTTACGACTCTTGTGCATGTTAGCTGTTCGTGTTTGACTTGACAGATAACCAATAGCTTCCAAAAACCAGATGGCGCTTTTGATTTTCTGTTTTAAATAATTTCATTTGGCTGCAGAACTGAATCAGGAAATTTAAGTGAAAATAAAATCGGCCACGGCATTTTATGTCTGGCTACCATCCTTTCATCAAGTCCTCCACGCATTTAACAGGTTGTTCTATGCATTTATTTATTTATTTTTAACCTTTATTTCACCAGGAAAGGGCTCACTGAGACTAATAATATCTCTTAGAAGAGCATCCTGGCCAACACCGGCAGCAACACAACTGACAGTGTTGCAGATACGCAACCAAGTAACAATTTACAATAAAAATAGAAAATAAATTACAAAATCATAAAATATCCAAAATATTCATACAAGTCATTAACATGAGGGATCCTACAGGGGCAATGTCAACTAGTCAGACACGTGCAGCCAGATGTGCCTGCCTGCAAGTCAGTAAGAAGCATTTTAAATGCATCCAATGAGACCGGCTCCTGAAGATTCAGCTCATGTTGCAACTGATTCCAAGCAGATGGGCAGCACACTCAAATGCCCCTTTTTTTTTGCCCAAGTCAGTATGGGCTTTAGGGACAGAGAGTGGGAGTAAGTCCTGGGAGTGGAGACAATAACCCCTTTGCTTTTCTGAAGGGTGTAGATCTGTAGGTATGATGGAAGCAAACCAAGAATAGCCTTATAAATAAAAATATGCCAATGCTTAAGTCTACAGTGGACAAGGCGGACCATCTAACCCGAGCACACAAGGAGCAATGGTGAATGAGGGCTTTAACATGTGTAATAAACCTCAGTGCTCCATGGTAGACAGTATCCAGTAAACGTAGGCACTGCGAAGATCCATCCATCCATTATCCAAACCACTTATCCTGCTCTCACAGTCACAGGGACGCTGGAGCCTATCCCAGCAGTCATTGGCCAGCAGGTGGGGAGACACCCTGGACAGGCCACCAGGCCATCACAGGGCTGACACTAACACATTCAAACATAGGGACAATTTAGTATGGCCGATTCACCTGACCTACATGTCTTTGGACTGTGGGAGGAAACCGGAGCACTCGGAGGAAACCCACGCAGACACGGAAGAACATGCAAACTCCACACACAGGATGACCCGGGATGACCCCCCAAGATTGTACTACCACGGGGCTCGAACCCAGAACCTTCGTGCTGTGAGGCGACCGCGCTAACCCACTGTGCCACAGTGCCACCCATTCACTGCATTGCGAAGATGTATGCATGTATAATAACATCACCATAGTCCCGCACAGACATAACAGTGGCGGCAGCAAGCCTCCATTAGGCCTCGAGGGGAAAGCAAGACTTGTTTCTAAAATAAGAACCCAATTTCAACTTCAGTTGTTTCACCAGTTGCTGAATGTGAGGCTCAAACGACAGAGAATCATCAATTATGATTCCTGGGTATTTGTATTGAGGTACAAACTCCTTCTCAGAGCCCTGCAAAGCGGTGATAGACGGAAGGCTCAGCGGCTTTGTCTTGGCATGTGAAAACATCACGAGTTTTGTTTTGTCAGCATTGGAAAGGTGTTTTGAATTATTAAGAATTAAAGGCCGGTTGTAACTGACAAAGAGCCTGGTTTGGTGAAGACAAAGAAATTAGTTGTAAAGAAATAAAAAAAATATTGCTTTAGACAGGCTGAATTTATCATTTGACAAAACATTTTAAGCGGTCATATTTACAATTTGAATCATGAAGCGAGACCTGCCCGGCTGTAAATCTGTTCAGGGGTCATACTGAGACATCACAGGTCACCCTACCTATCTTTACCACCTTGTGCAAAAAGGCAATTACAATCCCCCTATCAAGGGGGGGGGGGGTTTCTTTGCTTCTGGTATGGGAAGATGGCGGCGCAAAATCATGTTTGCAGCGGCCTCACACAGTACCGGTGTGGAAATATGGCGGTGCGAAATCATGTTTGTGGCGGCCTCACCCAGTACCATCCATACAGTGTTTTTGTCCACATTTGCATCTAAGCTTGTCCTCATTTGATGGCTGGGAGAACTGGCACTAGATGGGCTGGGAAAGCTTGGTCTGCTGCGTCTTGTGGACCCAGGGACCACGGCCCTGCGTGGAGCTGCACCCGAAGAGGAAACACTGAGAGTGTTCTGACAGGATGCAGATGCGGGGCAGGCTAAGCTAAGTGCTAGCCCATGCAGACCGGCGGTTCCGATAACACCGAGGACAGTCTGGTGGCGGCCTCGCCTAGCGTTGACTGTGTCCTTAGTTTCGTCATTTGGAGTTCGGGGAGGTGTGTCGACGGTGTCTAGCTGGGAGAGCTGGTGTTGGATCAGCTGGAGCGCTTGGTCCGCTGTGTCCGGTGGGCCCAGGGACCACGGCCCTGCCTGGAGCTGCACCCAAGGAGGGAGCACTGAGGGCAGTCTGACAGGACATGGAAGCGGGGCAGGCTAAGCTAACTGCTAGCCCATGCAGACCGGCAGTTCCGACAGTCATAAGGCATTTGCTCTCCTGGACAGTGATTTTTTTTTGTTTGTTTGTCTTTTTTTTTTTGCTTCTCGACTAGTATGTGTAGTTATTTTCCTATCTATGATGAAAAACTTCACATAGGGAGTCCACAGTAGTCCAGGAAATTGTCACTGAAATGTTGTGTAACTATTAATAATGAAGCCCAAACACCAGTTTTTCTGTTATAACCCTTCACAACCCTTTCCTCTCAATGAAAATGAAAACAAAATAAGTTTTCAGACTTTACAAAATGGCTCTCTTGACATATCCAAGATAAGTTTAACTTTATACATTACATCTGTTATGAAAGGTTACCCGAGCCATCATTGACTTTTCAACAACTTTACATAAAAAATTCAACATGCTGAATGCCACACCCTAATGTCCCCCCACAAAATCCTGGTTTTTTATAAGTCATCACCTGAGGCTGCAGGAGCAAAGGACTGCACCCATACCTAATGCATGCATTTACATAACTATCAGACACACACACCCACAGCTGTTTCATGCAAGATATATGCAACTAAAATAGGCTTCATTAGTCCCCCCCCCGTGTCATCACCACACATGCCCCCTCTGAAGGTGCCATACTCCAAATCATATATTCACACACATGCAGACCCCCTGTAGCTCACCCAGCTCTTCCCCAGCTGCTACTACCACCTGTTCCCATTCACACACACACACACACACACACACAATCATAATCCATTTGCTCACCAGTTCCATTATACTTCAAGTTAATGAAGCTTGACACTTCATGTGAGCAATATCACAAGGTGTGTCCTCATGCGTTTCGGCATTATATATTTCATACATGATGTTTCCTTATCAATATGTCCATTCAGCAGCTCTCTGCACCACTCTTAGAGGACGTGGAATATAGAATATAAGTAGCACCATTATAATGTAGGACACATACACCATAACCAAGCTTACCTAGTTACACTTATAAACATCTTTAAACTCATACATGTCTTTGTAACATGAAACATAAAACCATTAATAAAATAAATATACACATAGTAAATATAAATTAAATAACAACACTAGTAAACACTGCAAGATTTGCTGCTTTTAGGTGCAAAATATTTTTCTGGTAATATGTGACTCTGTGCACCACTGCTCCATTGTGCATTTAGAGAAGGTGTTTGCTGTAGCACGTGTGTTAGCATTAGCATCAGATAAGCTAACCAACCGTCTCCCCCGTGTCTTGTCTGACTCAGATATTTAATGAACATTTAGAGAAGGTGCTTGCTGTAGCACGTGTGTTAGCATTAGCATCAGATAAGCTAACCCTGCGTCTTGTCTGACTCAGACATTTAATGAACATTTTGAAACACATCCACTGTTGTCAGAGACGCCTGATGATAGCCAATGAAATGAATTGCTGATGAAATCAGCCGCTAGGATTGGTGTAGTACAGGTGTAGTGATGCGGCTCCCATGACAACATAGTGAATAAATAACATGTGGCTCTCAGTCAAAAACACCGTATGATCACAAACAGCTGTTGTATTAAAGTCCTTTTTTACCTGTATACTCATGTAATGCAGAACACTCCAATACTACCTGTGGCGGCTACGCAGGAAGGACCAACACACTCTTTGGTTGGGTTTTAACATTCATGTGTCTGTGGGTTTTAAACACAGTAGGTATCATTTTGATTATGATGAAAGCCCCTTCGACTGCAGAGTTTCAACTCTTGTGCAGGCTGTTATCAGGTGATATATATATATATATATATATATATATATATATATATATATGTGTGTGTGTGTGTGTGTGTGTGTGTGTGTGTGTGTGTGTGTGTGTGTATATACTTGCTTTTCTTTCTCCAGCATATTTTCATCAATTATGTCTTGCAAAACCAGGGATCTTTTTTATTTACATATTTTCCCCTTTCTCTCCCCAATTGTACTCGGTCAATTACCCAGCTCTTCCGAATCACCCCAGTTGCCTCTCCAACCCCACTCCCACCCCCTTGCCGATCCGGGAAAGGCTGCAGACTACCACATGCCTCCTCCGGTACATGTGGAGTCGCCAGCCGCTTCTTTTCACCTGACAGTGAGGAGTTTCGCCAAGGGGAGGTAGCCCATGGGAGGATCACGCTATTCCCCCAGTACCCGCTCTGCCCCCCCCCCAAAAAAAAACCCAACCAAAACAACAACAACAAAAACAGGCGCCCTGACCGACCAGAGGAGGCGCTAGTGCAGCGACCAGGACACATACCCACATCCGGCTTCCCCCCCCGCAGACATGGCCAGTTGTGTCTGAAGGGATGCCCAACTGAGCCGGAGGAAACACGGGGATTCAAACCGGCGATCCCCATGTTGATAGGCAACAACATACTGCTACGCCACCCGGACGCCCACCAGGGATCTTCTTCTATGTAGCGGGATGTCTTGACTGTGACTTTTGTTTTGCAGGAGTTGTATAGAAATATGTCTGTCTGGTTTTGACATACGACTTTCCCCTGGCACCACCTGCCCAGCCAGAGCTTGTACAGATGTCCTGTTATGTAAATGTGATACCCTTTATTCACTCCAGCTTTTATAAGCCAATTTCATTAAGCTGCATATTGTCGATTGGCTGATTCATCTGGAGCTAATGGGATATAAAATACAAGAATAAATAAATCACTTGCAGTGATTTCCCCCTGTCTGAGCTGAACAGTGTCCTTCTACAGAGACGCGCATTTCCCAGCCTATAAGATGCTTAACTAACACAGCAATGAGAAGTTACTCTCAAAAATGGAACAAAAAAAAATATGCTTACCTTCTCTTTTACCCTTTTGGAATTGAAATTGGCTTCTCATTGATTGGGGTATATTTTCATGACTGGGTAATACATTTTCTTGACAAAGATAGATAAATGCAATTTAAAATTCAGCGTAGGTGTTATTTCACAAAAGATCGTTTGGTGAAACTCAGATTACACATTGATTCGTTTGGCGCCCTCTGAAAGACAGAGAGTGAAAAGTGTTACCTTCTCTGATGCTGTGCCCATGCAAATGTGGTTTTGGTAAGGTATTAAACATGTCAAAAAGCTTTTTTGTGCTTTGTTTTTTTTTTTGTATGAAAATCAAATTTATATGGCATTTTCTGTTCGACACATACTGCTGAGGTTGTCCTCACATGAAAACTTTTTTATGCAAACTTTTTTGTTCTTTGCTTATTTGAATGTTATTGTGTTATTTATTCAACTTATCATTTCCTTCAACCTGACTCCTTTGCCCTTCCTTGTTCTCTGTTTATTGCAACAGCCCTGGCAAATCTGTGCACAATTTATCTACTTACTGCAAAGTCTCCAAAGAATGAATAAATCTCCAGCCGCCACCCCTCTGCACTGCATATAGTATCCACAAATTACAGTACGGCAGCATCTGCTGCTATTGCACACTCTCCATGCAAGTTAATGGGAGACAGTAGTCCCATATCACCAGAATCACAAACTAGTGAATAAAAATAGAGAGAGAGAGAGAGAGAACAAGAGTGTGAGAGAGAGAGAGATCTAAAGCGAGAGAGAGAGCAAGAGAGAGAGGGAGTGAGCGAGCAAGAGGAAGAGAGACAGAGCGAGTGAGAGAGAGAGCAACAGCAAGAGAGAGGGAGAGAGAGCAAGACAATGTGAGAAAGAGCAAAATAGAGAAAGCAGGTGAGAGAACAAGAGTGAGAGAGAGAGAGAGAGAGAGAGAGAGAGAGAGAGAGAGAGAGAGAGAGATCAAAAGTGAGAGTGAGAGCAAGAGTGAGAGACAGAGTGAGTGAGAGAGAGAGAGCAACAGCAAGAGAGAGAGAGAGAGTGTGAAAGCAAAATAGAGAAAGCAAGCAAGAGAACAAGAGTGCGAGAAAGAGATAGAGGGAGCAAGAGCGAGAGAGAGCAAGAGGAAAAGCAAGAGAGCGACCACAAGAGTGAGAGTGAGAGAAAGTGTGAGAGAGAGCAAGAGAGGGAGTGAGGGAGGGCGAGAGAGAGAGAGAGAGAGAGAGAGAGAGAGAGAGCGACCACAAGAGTGAGGGAGAGAGAGAGAGAGAGAGAGAGAGAGAGAGCGAGAGAGCGAGAGAGCGAGTTAAGGCTCCACAGACAAATGGGTTCATGTCTGGTCGACGTATGCACATTTGAGTGCATGAAAGTGTGTGTGTGTGTGTGTGTGTGTGTGTGTGTGTGTATGTGTATGAGTGAAAGAGGTTCAAATCGACCTCTCCTTGCCCTTGCCTGGAGAGGCAGACGTGAAAGGAATAAAACTCTTTAGATGAAACTGGACTCACACACACGCATGTTAGAATACATACACAGACATAACAAATTGCAGACACTGCCACACATACACACCCACAATGCCGTGAACAAATCACACACACATAGCCAGCCACGCCTAGTCTAGACAAGACGGTGAGTACTGAAAACACAATCTGAAATCAGAATCCAAAATCAGGAAATAAAACCTTTGCGATAAAAGTTATATATATATATATATATATATATATAAATGTAATGTGTGTGTGTGTCTCTCACACTAATGACAGTTTGTGTTAAAAAAATACAGCAGATCACAGGTTCGAATCCCCGTGTTACTTCCGGCTTGGTCGAGCGTCCTACAGACACAATTGGTCGTGTCTGCGGGTGGGAAGCCGGATGTGGGTGTGTGTCCTGGTCGCTGCATTAGCGCCTCCTCTGGTCGGTCGAGGCGCCTGTTTGTGGGGGGGGGGGGACTGTGGGGAATAGCGTGATCCTCCCATGTGCTGCATCCCCCTGGTGAAACTCCTCACTGTCAGGTGAAAAGAAGCGGCTGGCGACTCCACATGTATCGGAGGAGGCACGTGGTAGTCTGCAGCCCTCCCCGGATCAGCAGAGGGGGTGGAGCAGCGACCAGGACGGCCCGGAAGAGTGGGGTAATTGGCCAAGTACAACCAGGGAGAAAAAGGGGGAGAAAAAAATATAGGGGGAAATCCCTTGTCCCAATAGTCATGTTCGTCTTATCCATGTTGAGAGTCTCCGTCATCCTCCCACAGCAAGATGGCAGCTACAGTTAATGTGGGGGGGGGGTCTGCGGTGGTGTAGCGGTCTAAGCATCGGCTTTGTGTCGATGCAGTCGACCACTGAGGACCGGGGTTCGCACCTCGGTCTCGTCAGATCCGACTATGGCCGGACTCAATGAAGCAGCAATAACTGGCAACGCTGTCTTCGGGAGGGGGGCGGAGTCGGCTTGTGTTCGTCACATGAATGCGTCTCTGTGTGTGTCGGAGAAAGCAGTGGTTCGACCTGGAGTCGCCTTGTCACGGAAGTGGCGAGGCGTCTCCTTCGAGACTGCCGGCTGGAGAGATGCAGTTGGCGAACGCATGCAGTACGAGGGTGGGTGTTTGAACTAAAATAGGGATCGATTGGCCACTTAATTGGGAGAAAAAGGGAAAAATTTGAAATAAATTTAGAAAAAAAAAAGGTTAATGGGGGGGGTGCTTATCACTCTTTGTTGAGGATACACAATAATAAAGAGGTTTGTTCTTAAATTAAGCAATAGGGGCTATAGTTGCTGTATTATTTAAATGATCAGGGGCAGATTAGGGCAGTTTCACCTTTGCAGGTGAAGCCTGAGTTTTGACTACAGGTCTGCAACCTGGGTTTTGCTTGCAGGTCTGCAGCCTGGGTTTTGCTTGCAGGTCTGCAGCCTGGGTTTGGACTGCAGGTCTGCAGCCTGGGTTTTGCTTGCAGGTCTGCAGCCTGGGTTGTGACTGCAGGTCTGCAGCCTGGGCTTTGCTTGCAGGTCTGCAGCCTGGGTTGTGACTGCAGGTCTGCAGCCTGGGTTTGGACTGCAGGTCTGCAGCCTGGGTTTACGGCATGACATCACCAGTACTGATGTACGAGCAGTGTACCAATCAACAGAAACTGCAGGAAAATATGAGAAAACATAACTCATGTTTATCTCAAAATGGGAAAAATAAAATCAAAATTAAAATGGCAGTAAAGCAAGACACAACAGTCTAGTGTGGCTACGCTCCGGTCTCTGGTAAGATCACACGCTCATAATTGAAAATCAAAAATCAAACCCATGTGACAAGTCTGAGATGCAGACAAAGTGGTTTATGCTTCCTGGCCTTACCATGCATGGCGAGCCAATACGGCTCTTTCTTGGCTTGATAATGCATTATCTGTGGTGAGTCCCGCTTGACCTTGCAGTGAAATATAGGCTATCGATCCTGCCAGATCTCTATCACTGTTCACAGATCAGCCTGCTTAGCACGGGGGGGGGGGGGGGCTCTCCATCCAATTACTCATCTAAAGGCCAGTCTGACACACACACATCCACCAGCTACACACCACAGACTCACATAAACATACATACAACAAGCACTCACTTTCTCTGTCTCTCTCACACACACACACATACACACACAAGTTGGTACTTGTGTATACTATGCAAGGACTGTCAGTGACTACATTCACACCATAGCCACTGATCCCAACCTTAAGCATCAGCACTACCTGCTCTTGCTGTAATCCTGATCCTTTCCTTCCTCTAAACTCAAGTCCTAACCGTAAACCATTACTCCCTTGAAGAAGTCAGGGCAGGCCGAAATGTCCTCACAAACCAAATTTGTCCTTACAAGAAAGGTGGGCCATCAAGGGGGCACACACACCAACTAGAAATGACAAACTCTGACACGCATGTCATCAATTTGCATTACATAACACCCCTTTTCTTTGCCCCCCTCCCTTTTTTTCTCCCCAATTGTATCCGGCCAATTACCCTACTCTTCCGAGCCGTCCCTGTCACTGCTCCACCCCCTTTACCGATCCGGGGGGGGGGGGCTGCAGCCTACCACATGCCTCCTCCGATACATGTGGAGTCGCCAGCCGCTTCTTTTCACCTGACAGTGAGGAGTTTCACCAGGGGGACATAGCGCGTGAGAGGATCACACTATTCCCCCCAGTTCCCCCTCCCCCAGCTCGTACAGGCGCCCCGACCGACCAGAAGAGGCGCTAGTGCAGCGACCGGGACACATGCCCACATCCGGCTTCCCACCCGCAGTGTATCAGCTTGGTCCGTGTTTCTGGGTTTTAGAGGAAGATGAGTCAAAAACTCACGACCACGTGGATACTGGGATTTTCACAGTGCTCGTTGTTCATCGCTGTTCATCACCGCAACCTTACCAAGCCCAGTTGTACGGCTACTATCGCAACGTACATGGACAGTAGAGGCCACACGTAAACAAAATGTGGCTCTTGAGCTGAGAGGCAAAAGTAAAAACCGGAGCTAGGTAACATATGTGTTCATTCACAGCACGCGTGCCACTCAACTCAAAGGACACAAGGCGCTGTTCGATGACCTCGCTTCTCGTATCTAGGCGAGGATGTTTTAATGGTACATTTCCTAGTTTCAACTGTTACAACAGACACGGCCAATTGTGTCTGTAGGGACCCCCGAAGAAGCCGGGGGTAACACGGGGATTCGATCCGGGATCCCTGTGTTGGTAGGCAACAGAATAGACCGCCATGCTACCCCGTTGCCCCCCCACCAAAGCCCTTTTCAAGCCAAATAATAAATGAGAAAGAGTTTCTCACTAAACGTGTAACAGCTGTCCCAAACATAAATCCACTGGGCTGATCGACTGGGTTCATCAATTAGGAGCACACTCCTTTTACTCCTCTCTAGTTTTCTTTTCTCTTGATCAGTAAAAATACTCCATGTGGTGTGCCGAATAAATAAATAATTAGAAGAGAGAAATGGATGAGTGAAAGAGAGAGCGAGAGCAAAGGGTCCAGCAGTTGTGTGGAATGGGTAATGGTGGTATTCATGCACAGCGTGTGGAAACCTCCTATGACATCACATGCACCTCTATAGAAACCCATGAACGCATGAACACACACAGGTAACCACACAGAAGAGAAGGGGGGGGCAGAAACTGTAAAAATGTAGACGTGAGAAAATGAGAGAATAGAGAAAGAGACGTAGGGGAGAGGGAATGGAGAGGGAGGCTAAAAGAGCGGAGAGATGGAAGGTTGGTCAGATGGATGGAGAACAGAAAAAAACAAGAAACGACGCAGACAGGAGGTTCATTACTCATGCAGGCACTTCCCATTGACTTCACACCTGTTTCAGTCGACATCAGTCTACTGATCAGTCTACTAAATGTGAAATTTGATCACAGAATACAAAGCTCCTATGTGCTTCACAAGAAAAAAAACAAAAACAAAAACAAAAAAATCACAGCACAAGGTCATTGAACTGCAAGTGAGCTTTTAAAAGCAGCTTTAATCCTTTTTATGGCAGCTACAAAAATCAAATCATTTAATATGTGTGATTAAGTCGGAGCTTTCGTTGTATTACTTTTCATCCATACAAACGCATGTGTCACGACAGCTAATTAACAGTCCCACCCGAGCTTCGTGACACCCTGGGCAGAAACTCTCATGTTTCTAATTTAAGATTGGTGATATGTACCGAATTTCCCAGACTACAAGTCGCACCGGAGTATTAGTGGCACTCAGCAAAAAATACATTGCTGTGAGGAAAAAAAAAACACATGCGTTGATTTTGTGTCAACCAAAACACTAAATCAGTGTCAAATCAGTATAGCATAGCTGTAGCTATACTGCTATGGGGAACCTTAACTCCCATGCATTTTAAAGTGATACTGACATCAAAATCTGAAAATTCCCATTGATAGGCTATGTTCCGAGTTGGAATGTGACCATGGAGAAATTGTGCCGGTGGATACGTAGACACCAGTCAATTTGCATATAGGGTTACACAGCCCTCTGTACTACGTATGAGAGCTGTGGATAACTGGATCCATGCCAAATGTCACTGCGCTACCACTCATGTTTAAAACCCTAAAATAAAAACTTTATATCCATGTACCTGTGTGTTGTTGTTTGCAACAGATTTTGAGTTATGAAGTCAAAAAACTCACCGAATTGTGATATTAATCGACGTTTATTTGTCAGTTATCATGTCGGAGGACATGAGAGGTAGCGGTAGAGCGGTGACGCCAGGAAGACAGTAGCCAGTAGCTTTGAATTCATAAAACCACACCTAGTTTCAGTTATGATTCAAACTCCCAATGTGTTCAGAAAGGGCATGTCAGCCTCTCTATAAGTTATCTCTGGTAGGAATAAGGTCATCTTAACACCTGTGTATATGTAACTGGTGTGTATTGGTTAGCTTAGCACTGGTGGGAAGGTTACATATTGGGGGCTCATCCGGGATTTTTGTGTTTGGTCAACACCAAAACTGATTTGACACTGATTTCGTGTTTTCAAAAAGTTAAAAAATCAGCTGGAGTCTTTTTGGTGTTGAAATGAGTCGCATTTCTATGGTGGTACCAGAGAAATTGAATGACCATAGAACAGACATTCCCATTCAAATCAACATAAGAAGATGGTTAGAGCCACGGTGGCCATTTTGAACCGCTGCCATTTGCAAAGAGTTGTGACCGATGTAGTGGGCTAACTTCCATAACTTCACCTTTCTCAAGGATACTGGCCTAATGGGAAGGATATAAATTAAGGACTTTTTAATGTAACAGTATGTGGCGGTAATGCTCCATTGGGTTGCAATTCGCCAATAAAACAGAAGAAGTAGAAGACGAAGAAGAAGAAGAAGACGAAGAAGAAGAAGAAAGTCGTAGACTCAGTGAATTGAAGTTTTGCAGTAACGGCCAAATGAACAGTGGAGTAGTATGAACAATCACGCCCCCACTGAAGCGTGTTGTCACCATAACAAGTAGCAAAAATCATCATTTTCTTTTGAACTAGTCAAATCACCACGACAAACAGTTCAATGTCCATTCTACTGTCATTCAATTTCTATGGGTGGTACAGTATTTTCCATTGAGTCACAAGTTTAAGCAGTGCCGTCTAGAGGCTTGTAGTTGAAATTCGGTATATCCGTCTGGCAAAACTACATTGAACGTACAAATCGCATATAAGTCAAAGGACCAGCCAGACGAGTAAATAAATAAATAAAAACAGCAACTTGTAGTGTGGGAAATACGGTGTATGTTTAATTTGAAAAACACACTGCACTTGTATTTGCTGGTGTACATTCCTTTTGTTTTTATCATTCTTGGTAACAATTAATGACAGGTTAGGAGAGAGGGGAAAGGTGAGGAGTGAGAGAAGAGAAAAAGGGATAACAAAAGGAAAGGGAGGCAGAGAGAAGATATGCCCCCCACCTGCAAGACATTCGACATCATTGATGCGCCTCATACAGAGAATAGGGGCGGCTGACACAACTAATTGGAGGGTCATATATACAAACACACATGCGCACACACAGGGACTTTCTGAGAGTATCTCACACAATGAGAGAACCAAAATACTACTGATTCTCTCTCTCTCTCTCTCTCTCTCTCTCTCTCTCTCTCTCACTCTCTCACACACACATACTCAGAAAACTCTAGAATTCTTGCCTAAAGAAGAGATGGCTTACATAATTGCTGGCTTAAAAAGGTTACACGAAATGGACACAGAAGTCAGTGTTTGAATCACATAGACTGCATTAAGAGTGCATTAAACAAGAATTAATGGGATTTAATAATTTTAGAATCAAGCAGTAGATGTTAAATGGGTTTCTTGTACCAAAGTATTGTGATATGCAGAGAACTGTGAAACCTTTCATTTATTAAAGGAGACCAAATTTAAAATGGACAATTTGGAGTTACAAGGTCTGACATGACATTAATACATCATAACTGGCACAGAAGGTAAGATTCAACTTCAAAACCTCTTTTTTTAATGTTATTAATTTCAAAATTAATCCAAAAATGTGATTGGATTTTCAGGTGTGTTCCGATTTAGGATTTAAAGTCTGGTAGATTATGTCCAAATATTCCATCCAAAATACACGATCTTAATCTCTTCTGCATTACCCAATAAATCACCTCGCAGCAGCACATAGAGACAGACAAACAGACAGACAGGCACATAGATATATGAATGGATGGATAGCGATAGATAGATAGATAGATAGATAGATAGATAGATAGATAGATAGATAGATAGATAGATAGATAGATAGATAGATAGATAGATATATAGAAAGATAGATGAACTGATATTTAATTTTCCTCAGTGAAGAAATCATATGCCCTGTCCAGTACGCTGCACAGAGCAGAACAGATGTGTTTGTTTTAATTTAAGGAGAGCAATATGTCAATGTGCAATACCTCGATCAATAACTAATAGGGATAGTGTGGTGATACACAGTTGAGGGTAGATTCGCCAGGGGCTGCTGCTCCTTTAAGGCAGACATTCAGAGTGTTGACATAGGCACTGCTTAGAGTTTCCGAGGTGGAGCCATGTTTGCAGCAGCCTAGCGGATAAGCGGGTTGCCACGAGAGATTGTGCTGTATCGGTGTTGTTTTGTGTGGCGAGTAAATGGGACTGACTCGACTCGATCTCTCCGTCTCCTCATTCCTGCACTCCCACAATAGCACCCTTTATCTGACTGGTTCGCTTCCCGGCTACATTGGTGAATTCGCTACATTAGTGTCAGAAATGGGATGGTGAGACCGTGACGCCATCGGAACCGCGTGCACCACAGAGGCGTGACGGAGCTGATATGCTGACGTGCGGGGACGCACTTCCCGAAGGGGGGGGGTAGTGTAACGACCACAGATGACTAGACCTAGCTAGCCCGTTGGCTAACGGTTCGGACCCTGTAGTAGAGTAGTTAACGTTGTCGCCCGTGGTGCGGGAGACTCACGTTCGTGTCCCGGCTGTGGCGGTTCCCGGCTGCCCCCTGAATTTGCCACATGTATCAATAGAAATATCAATAGCTATATCAATAGACCATGTGCAGCTTGTGAACAGTTTTTACTGTGTGCACCACCAAGCAGCACTGCTCACCTAAATTCCCCATTTCATTTTTCATTTTAGCATCTATTTCATAGCTTTAATAGCTAGCTACCTTGTTCTCTGTTATTATCTATGTACCTACTGGGTGTTTTTTAGCCTTACTTCTGCTTCCCTTGTTACTGGATTCTTTCTTCTTTCTTAGGTTTGGTTGCTTCTCAGCGTTTTCAGCAACTGTAAGAGACTTTTTTATGCACAAGAAAATACTATTCTGGGAGCCTAATTTAAATGTAATTTAAATGTAAGGCCAGTCAGTTCTTCCCTTCTCTGTTGTCTTGATCCTCTTCCCTCGCTTCCTTTTTCTTCATCCCACTGGCTCTCCTGTCCACATGGTGCTGCACACGGAGAAGCAAAGCGGAGAAACCGTCGCACACGAACTCAAGCAAAAGTGGCCACAGACACATTTATCTGCACATACACACACACACACACGAGGCTTTCAAAGAAAGGCTGCCAGTTTGACACAGTTTGGCAATATCTCCAAAAGTGCCTCAATGCGTGTATGTGTGTGTGTGTGTGTGTGTGTGTGTGTGTGTGTGTGTGTGTGTATACCTGCATCTATGTGCATGTTTTATGACTGTTTCATCTCTATAATTTTCTTTCAGTGTGTGTAAAGAGTGTTTACTGGATAGGTGTTTAATTTCTAAGCATTTTGTGCCCAAGTGGTTTACCACACTGTTTGAAAACCTTCTCAAGTTCTGTGTGCATTTCTTTGTTTATATAACTTTATATCCGTTATATTTTATATTATTTATATTATTATATATTACCATTAATAACATTATTATCATTGTTATTGTGTATTATTTATATTCTTATTGTATATTATCATATTACGCTATTTTATATTTGCATTATATATTTTATCAAATTATATTCTTTATATTCTTGTGTAAGTTCAAAGAAAACTGTCTAGAGCAGGGGTGGCTAACCATGTGCCATGGAGAGCCATGTGTATGCAGGTTTTCATTCCAACCCGACTCCACATCAGAGGCCTCGTGTGTCAGTCCTTACTATGGGCAAATTTGTGCGTACACACCCGTGGAATTTTTTTAGCCCTCAGAATTGTCTGACAGTCAGTTGCAAAGCATGATGGTTATTTGTAATTCCTTCCTCCTAGCATCTCTTGTCCACCTCTTGCAACGATCAATCACCCAGGCCTGCAAAGACACCAGTGTTAGCCAATCAGTGTCTAAATTCAGGGGTTACCCAGGTTCTACACTGGTCTCTGAGACAAACTTCAGGGCTAAAAAATCCCAGGGGTGTGTACGCACAAATTTGCCCATAGTAACAATTCATACATGAGGCCCCAGGTGATTTCACTGATTAGCAACCCTTCAACCAAAGAGGATTAAGGTATCAGTGAAATCACCTGGTGTGGAGTCGGGTTGGAATGAAAACCCGTATACACATGGCTCTCCATGGCACATGGTTAGCCACCGCTGGTCTAGACAAACAACATAAGGCTCATTAATCAAAAAAACCTTACATCAAACCCTCACGCGCAAAAACCAACAACTGTCCAGCGAACGGTGCGTTCTGCACCCACAAGAACGTACTCACCAACCCTGAACGAGCAAGTGCAGGAGAAACGCTATGGGGGAAAATCCATTTGCACAACGGCTTCTTGCCTCCAATGGATAACTTGCAGAGTTGTGAAACATCATTTCCAGCCTGCTTATGCATGTAATACATCTTGCAAAATGTGAACAGACTGAGTGGAGGGTAAGAGGGAAAGAGGCGTGCCTCCATAACAGAGCGGCTCAACTCAGATTCGCCACAACTGACCCACTCTTATAGCCACCATGATATGAAGCAGAGTGGCATCAAGTCTCGTGGCGCTTCCACAGCTATGGGTTTGAAGCTTTAACAATATACACCGCTCCGCTGAGTGAGGCTCAAACCCATGCAGGGGCAGCCATGCCTTCAACGGGAGGCTGCGGAGGCGCGGGGCGAAATAGGAGAACTGTCGGAGCATTTTCACATAGTGGATTACAGATCCAAACTAACTCTAAACGTGTTCATTCGCAACAATCACATTTTATTTACTTCACGCTGTGCACTCTGACAAAGTCCCGGTGTCTCTGTAGTGGGTGGCTTAGTGAATAACCAGATTGACAACATCGTGCCACTTTCGTCGTTTTCCTTTCTCCTTTGATAGGCTTGCGTGTGGGCATCACAACACATTTTCCACAACAGAAGATGTGCACCACAGGGGGAAAGCCACAGAGAGCTGCATTGGAAGTGGATTGTAGACACACCATGAATTTTGCATTGCACGTGGCAGCAACAATTCTCTACTGATCGCTCATTGCAATAAGGGCCTCAAGATCTTTTATTTTTTTCCTCCCCCAATTGTATTTGGCCAATTACCCCACTCTTCTGAGCCGTCCCGGTCACTGCTCCATCCCCTCTGCCGATCCGGGGACGGTTGCAGACTACCACATGCCTCCTCCGTTACATGTGGAGTCGCCAGCTGCTTCTTTTCACCTGAAAGTGAGGAGTTTCAGCAGGGGGACGTAGTGCGTGGGAGGATCACGCTATCCCCCCCAGTTCCCCCTCCCTCCCTGAACAAGTGCCCCGACCGACCAGAGGAGGCACTAGTGCAGCGACCAGGAAACACACTCACATCCGGCTTCCCACCCGCAGACATGGCGAATTGTGTCCGTAGGGACACCCAACCAAGCCGGAGGTAACACGGGGATTCGGTCTGGCAGTCCCCGTGTTGGTAGGCAACAAGGGGATCGCTCAGGGCCTCAAGACCTTTGGAATTACACCAAAGATCAGGGTGAACCCAGACATTTGGTAGTTGTTCATTTTTTTAATGCTATTACATAAAGACTTTGGACACTTTGTGAAATTAAAGTAAATGTTATATCACATATAAATAAGGAATTACAAGTAAGCCTGTTAAGCACCCATAAAATGTGAATAAAAAAAATCTGCAGCAACTATTACGAAGTCCAATCTCAAAAACAGCTCATCATTTCTCAAGACTTTCGAGGGACAGTGGTTGAAATCTCTCTCCCGGGGGGCTACAAGACATGTAGCACGGTCTTTGATGACGTGGTACATGTCGACTGCACAACAGTACTAAAGCCCTTGGTAACCCTGGATGTAAGACCATTTCCCCACTTGTAGCCATGGCAACGTTTCAACAGATTCATGGATGGAGATTCTTATGATGTGAAGATGAACAGGTCTTTCCCAAGCAAGCGATTCCATTATGAGAGAGGTTCTGTACAAGAGGACCACAGCATCCCTTAAGGTTATGTAAGATTTGAGAGAAAATGTAATGGTGAGGGCCGAAGTGCTCTTGGCTAATCAATGCAAGTGAGCACTGAAACATATAACCTATATTAGTTTTCTAACCACTACACGGTGCAAGAGAACCAATAAAGTACAAAAGATCGACGCTATGAATTTAATGTCCGAACAGGCACGAGATTTAAGATATTTACAGGGGTCGTAAACCTCTAAGCACACCTTTTGAGCTGCAAACGTGTTTTTATTTCCCTCAGAGAGCACAGCTGATTGCTGCGGTGATAAGTTCAGCAAAAACGCAGACTGCATCAGACGGGTGTGATGGAAGAGAAAACCCATAATTTCTCTTCCTTCCAGGGAAAAACTCACAGTACGAGACCCCCGTCCCCCCACCCCCAAACATACAAACACTCACACATACTATTTTCTGACATATGAAGGCACGAATACCTTATTTATTCTTTTTTATTTTTTCACAGAAGTCCAGCATTAGAGACCAATAAAATATGAGTCGAGTACAAATCCGACACGCTGGCAATAGCCAAGCAATCTCTGTGTCAACTTCTGAATAGCTGGGGTGCAATGTTTTACTACAGCACTGCCACCTTCAATTTTAGCCATTCCAACTGACAGGTTTCTGGATAATGTGCTGGACTACAGACTGTGTCGGAGGTTACTGATATCCAGTAATTGAGTAATATAATGTACCAGTCATAAATACAAGAATTATGGCTACATCTGTACCACACTCTACCAAGACAGTTATAGTACCAATACTTGCATCTTTGATACACGAAACAGTGGGTGATAAACCTCATCTCATCTCATCTCATCATCAGCCACTTCCCCAGGGTTGGGTGGCGGTGGTGTAACGTAGGGCTGGTGTAGGTGGAGAGAAGCTAGCAGCATGTGGCTAGTTAGCAAGAGCCCCGGGATAGCTGATTAGCTCAGAGTCGACGGACAACGAGATGCAGATTTCCACACTGCTACTTTATTCCGTAGTACATACATTAACCATACAATGCCAGGCCTCCACAGCACTATCTTCCCCCATCACACAGTATGGAGGCCACACGTAACCTAAATGTTGCTCTTGAGTTGAGAGGCAAAAGAGGAACAGGAGCTAAAATAATACGCATGCGTGTCACTCAACTAATTCGAAGAACACAAGCTCTCTCGCATCCAGGCAAGTACGTCTTGAAGGTGCACCTCCCAACTTCGACTGTTACAGTGGCAGCAAGCTAAGTAGGGCGCTCCAGACATCCCTCTCCCCAGCAACGCCCTCCAGCAACTCCTGGGGGATCCCAAGGGATTCCCAGGCCAGCTTGGACATGTAGTCCCTCCAGCGAGTTCTGGGTCTAACCCGGGGTCTCCTCCCAGTTGGACGTGCCCGGACAACCTCCTAAGGAAGGTGCAGAGGCATCCTATTCAGATGACTGAACCACCTTAACTGGCTCTTCTTTCGAATCTGACCTCCCTCCGGGAGATAAATGTGGAAATTTTATAGGATGCAAGAAGCATTACAAGAACAATGCTACCAAAGCTTGATGCCGACAGAAGAAAGTCAACATGCAGCTTGGAGTTATTGTATCTGAACATATTGTGTCTGCTTAACACTTGATGATGGACCACTAATGTGAGGGGGAACCGAACACGCCTATTTCTGATGAACACAGCAACCAAAATAGGCCCACACAAGCCGTGCCCAACTGCAACAAGCCCAACGGGGACACATAGGAAACACAATATGTCAGCCAGCTTGTGGGCCTGCTTCACACCATGACTAGTCATATCGCAAGAATGCATAAAAGCCTGTCCCATCGTGTATCTTAGACAGCTAATGTAGTCTTGGAGCTAAACTTGCATGGCGGGGGTCAGTGGGAGCACTCCCCTCTGCCCTGTAACCCACCACCCTGTGACATGATGAATAGAACACAGTTTTATCCCCGAAAATCAAGCATTTACTGCAGGGATAGGCGACATGGTCCAGAAAGATCCAGTGTGGGTACAGGTCTTTGTTCCAACCAAGGAGTTACAAAACTGAGTCTACAAATCAAGGTCCTTAGCAAAGTCTATTGGTTGACTAATAGAATCAGGTGTGTAACTGCTTGGTGGGAATAAAGACCTGCACCCACACCGGATCTTTCTGGATCATGTTGCCTATCCCTGATTTATTGGATCAAACATGATCAGCTGTACTGTACTAATCCTTTCTGATACTGCCGTTGCCAGCAGACCACAACTAGTTTTCACTGATCACAACACAATAATCACACTGATCACTGTGTTGTTTGTTAACGTTGCTGATGAGACGTCACTGTGAAACATGATGAACAAATAACGGCATGTCCTATTTTATTTATTTATTTAGGATTTTGTTCCCCCTTTTTTACCCCAGTTGTATCCGGCCAATTACTCCACTCTTCCAAGCCGTCCCGGTCGCTGCTCCATCCCCTCTGCCGATTCGGGGAGGGCCACAGACTACCACATCCCTCCTCCGATACATGTGGCGTCGCCAGCCAGTTCTTTTCACCTGACAGTGACGAGTTTCACCAGGGGGATGTAGTCCAAGGGAGGATCATGATGTCCCCCCCCAAACAAGTGCCCTGACCGACCAGAGGGGGCGCTAGTGCAGTGACCAGGACACATACCCACATCCAGCTCCCCCCCCCCCCGCAGACACGGCCAACTGTGTCTGTAGGGATGCCTGTCCAAGCTGGAGGTAAAACGGGGATTCAAACCGGCAATCTCCATGTTGGTAGGCAAAGGAATAGACCGCCATGCCACCCGGACAGCCGCTTTTCTCATTTTCTAACACAAAGTCCGTGTGTAAGTGTCATGCTGAAGGCACATGCTGCCATACACTTACCTGCCAAAGCTATACAACATCAAGTTTGGCCCACGACCACACAGTCCTCACAGGCAGATTAGAGTGTGTAACACACAGGTTTTTTTTAACCTTTATTTAATCAGGAAGGTCTCACTGAGACAGTAAGTCTCATTTTAGAGAGAGTCCTGACCAAGACAACCACTGCACACCGTCATTTAGGTTGCACAAAATACAAGGAACACAAAATAAATGTCAATGAATACCCGGCCAAGGGTGTCCAGGCAGTGTAGTGGCCTATTCCGTAGTCTACCAACACGGGGATCACCAGTTCAAATCCCTGTGTTACCCCCGACTTGGTCGGGCAACCCTACAGACACAATTAGTCATGTTTGCGGGTGGGAAGCCGAATGTGGGTATGTGTCCTGGTCGTTGCACTAGCGCCTCCTCTGGTCGGTTGAGGCACCTGCTCAGGAGGGAGGGGGGGGATAGTGTGATCCTCCCACGCGCTATGTCGCCCTGGTGAAACTCCTCACTGTCAGGTGAAAAGAAGCGGCTGGCGACTCCACATGTATCAGAGGAGGCATGTGGTAGTCTGCAGCCCTCCCCAGATCGCCAGGGGGTGGAGCAGCGACCGGGATGGCTCGGAAGAACGGGGGAATTGGCCAAGTACAATTTGGGAGAAAAAGGGGGAAAAAAATACCCGGCCAGTTTTGGCTGTTCATCAAATCAATCTCCCTCCTGTCACAAACTCTCAACCAACCAGTCCTTTCCATTCAGACGCAGGTCAAAGTGCAGACGTTGCAGTGCTCTAAATGTCCTTTCATGGGACCTTTCATTATAGCAAATGGTAGGGTTGTAGTTCTCGAGACCAGTCTGGGAGCAGACACTTCTTTTACCAGTCCAGGATCCACTGTGTCCTTGTTTACAAAGACACACTTTGCTAAGCCACACAGGGCTAAGGAACGTGGACTGAGGTCAAGGTGGCTAGTAGTGGATGCACAGCTGTCACAGGAGTAAAGTAAAAAAATAAAATGAAATAAAATAAAATAAAAAAAGGCAGACACTGGGATAGTTACATAATCTGCTTACTAGCTCTTGGTCTAACAATGTCCCTTCAAGTTTCAATTTTTACAAGACATTACTGCCCCGAAGGCTGAACATAACTTTCTGGGTGTCACCCGCAGTGCACATGAAGGGACTCATTTCAGTGACAACATTAGCACGGCTCCAAGATAGCTGCCTTAACTGTAATTAAGGAGATTACCATGATCTACCAGAAGTGGAATTTTCCGCTGCACATGTTCAAATATTCTGCATGAAATGAGGCCCGTTTCCATGACAACACGATTACAATTATATGATAGCAATCCTGAAATAAAGTATCAAAGGGATTACCACCATGATGTGCTCTTCCTATCCATTTTAAATCTACCAGTGTCTGCCCTCTTTAACAAAATCCTTGTGTGTGTGTGTGTGTGTGTGTGTGTAGCATCACTGGAAACCTAAATCCACAATAGCCTTGTAACTATTTTATGCTCTTGTGACTTTATCCTGGCCATGTTTTACCTTGTTCTGTGGAGCAGATCTGGCATTATGTCCTGTATCTTTATTGTATTCTGTTGGTTTATCTTGACTGTGTGCATTATTTTATCTTGTTGTGTAAGGCACCTTGTATCACTGCTCGGAAAGGTGCAATATAAATAAAGTTTATTATTATTATTATTAGTAGTAGTAGTAGTAGTAGTAGTAGTACTAGTAGTCATAGTAGTAGTAATAGTAGTAGTAGTATTACAGTGAGCATATAAAAAGTATTAGAAATTAGTTTCAATCCAAATTGGAAATATTGTCATTTATGTTTTTGTAAACTTTGCTGATATGGGTTTGAAGCGGGCATGGTTATGGTCAGACAGTTATACCAAAATTACGCAATTAATTCCGCGAACCAATCATAAAGAAATCCATGTTAGCCGTCCCACCCAAACATGCGCAACACAACCTCTCTGCTTCCACTCAACCTGCCTTCTGAGCCAACCACGCTGACCTTTGTCATGTATTAGCCAGCGCACGCCGCACGGGGCCGCAGCGTGAGGAGGCGTTAAACTCCCTGCCGCCTCCCCGGGGGAGAGAGCAAGTCGGGTACCCTTTAAGCGCACGGCGGGGACGTCAGAGCGAGGCAACCCGCATTTATGGTTCCGAGAGTTGTTTGTGAGCAAGCCCGGAAAGCACTGGCAGGGTAACCCCCCCACCCCCGCCCCCACCGCGGGCAGCTCCTGACACCGCTCTGTCAGCCCTTGGAGCGCCTTCTGCACTGCCGCCGGAGTAGGGGGGGGGACCCACGTGAGCCCGGTCAGGATTGAGGTCCAGACTAGAAAAGAGACTGTTTACATGCACACCACGCCGTTTTTCGGGTGGAAAATCATGCACCTCAGGCCCTGTGCGGAGGGAGATGTCGATCAAAACGTGATCGGCCACGCCTACACAATCTTGAGAAATGGTCTAAACTACAGATCGCGATATTGGATTTTTTTGCCGATATCCGATATGCCGATATTTTCCAACTCCGTTTGCCCAGCTGCCGATGGCAATACCATTACATGCACACATTTTTCCACCCAATTACAGAGAACGCCAGGTCTCTCCTGTAGTGGACCACGCACATGGGCGGGCATCGTGCTGCGGACCTCGCGGCCCTCCGACAGGTAAGAACTACATTGAACTGTGCAAAACATAAGTACAATCTGTTTAAAAATGATTGAAATAAATAACTTGTTGTACCACAGCCAACGCGACACAACAATGCAACCTTGTGTTTGTTTGTTTTTTCATGACACATTAAATTAAATCAGTCAAACCAATATGCATTTATTATCCTATAGTTAATATGATCCAGTTAATTAATTCAGTACCAGTTGAAGCATTTTGTCACTTTACTTACCAGATTTCCAAAGTAGCCTACTCGAAATCTCCTCAGCAAACTCCTCAGAAAACATGGCTAGCTAGCAACCACACGCAACACAGACGCAGTTGGTGTAGCAGGTAAAAAAAAATAATAATAATAATAAAAGAGAAAAAAAAAGAAAAAAAAAAAGGCTCCACCCCGCCATAGGCGCCCATCCCGTGGGTGCTCGAGCATCCACCGAGACGGTTGGGGAAGGCTGATGGAAAATTAGATGAATAGATAAATGAATAAAGAAGAATGTGTGCTGGTATGGTGAAGCCTGCTACATGTTGTAGCTGGGCGGCGCTGCACTCCGTTGTGGTTTCTGTCTACGTCCGACAGACGAAAGCAGCCTAGTAGGCCTCCATCACAGCAACTGCTAAAGCAAGCGGAACAGAAGTGATTCTGTGACAGTTGTCACCTTGGTGGTATTCGCTTTATTTGGGCACCCACGGGCAAAAACATAAATTTGCGCCTATGCGCTCCGCCTACGTGACGCGCCGTGTCCCTGCCTGGTCAGTTCACGTCGCATGCACACAATTAAAGCGGCATCTTATCGGCCTGTCATTTCAGCATTTCAGGCCGACGCCGATATTTCATTTTAAAGCCTTTATCTGCCGATACCGATGATGTACCAAGACCACTGTGCATCCCTAGTCTACACAGCAAACTCAGATGTTTTTTCAAGTAGGTTTTCTAATAGTTGTGAACGTTTTTCACTCATATATTTGTGGATGCTTAGTGAGACACCCAACTTTGATGTCATATATGCATTTTTTTCAATCTCAAGTCCAATTTCAAGAGGCTTTAACAAATCAGTTGTAAGCATCCCCTATTACTAGCTTGAAGCCATTACTCCATTATAGTTCTGTGTTGAGCAGTCAGCAACTCACACAGTGCACAGTACGCAACTTAAGCAGACACTTACTTTATATTTCATCTTTAAACTGCAAACATAAAACGAACACAATCAAGTCATTCAAGTCACCATGTCTCAAGTCAAGTCCCGAGTTTTTAACTCCCGAGTCCAAGCCGAGTCTCGTCTTCTTCTTTTTTTTTGAGTCAAGTCATCAAAACAGTGGCTCGAGTCGACTTGAGTCCAAGTCGCAATGACTCGAGTCCCCATCCCTGGCAACTCCCTACTTCATATCCTCCCATTGTTTGCAGTACGTTTGTCAACCAAACAGTGGCTCTTTTCCACCAGTGAGTCCTTATCATTCCAGCTGATGAGAGTCTGAGAGCTCCGCGTTTGGATGACTGGCTAATCTCCACTGGCGTCATCTGTCAACCACCCTCGCCCTCACAGCAGCTGCTGCTGGCTGCTGATTCATTCTCTCTCTATCTCCCTCTCGCTCTCTCTCTCTCACACACACACACAACTAAATTAACCAAAACACATTTGTATCATCAAGTAATCACACTTTACCACTACCTGGAATTAATGCAACAGAATTGTACATTGACAAAACATGGCCTGAAAAGCTCACAACAGACAGGAAGACAACCGGCATGCAGGACTAGGAGGTAGATAGATAGATAGATAGAGAGAGAGAGAGAGAGAGAGAGAGAGAGAGAGAGAGAGAGAGAGAACCAGAGAGAGAGAGATGGATAGATAGATAGGGTAACTGATATCAAGACAAACATGAAGGCAAACAGACACAATTAGAGAAGAAGAAGAGGAAGAAGAAGAAAGAAGAACCAGAAGAAGTTTAAAAAAAAACAGACCTGTAAACAAGTGTGTCATCCCCAGAGCTGTTGTATTGGATCTGAAACATCCTTACTCCTGATATAGGATTCTGATTGGTCCATCTGATTAGGGCCGAGTTTCCAGTCAGTTCCACCAACGAAACCCTCCGATCTGCTCCGCGTGTCTCGTTGCTAGGCAACACGGCCTTAGAAGAGGTCAGGATGTCGGACGGGGCAGGATCAGAGGACGGGTCTCTACTGCGGCTCGTGCTGTTGGCTAGATGGGGCATTGCGGTGACCGCTAGCTCCACCCTCCCAGTGGATTCCCCTGCAGCGTTGGAGGCGATACAGGTGAAGTTCCCAGAATCCTTCAGGGTCGTCACATTGATCTCCAAACTTCCATTGGGGAAAACCAAGGTTCTGGATCCAATGGAAAGCAAGGAAAATGAAATATACTTAAATAATACCGCTGTATCAACAAAAATTCAGTTGCACACAATATCCAGGTGAAACACAACAGCCACATAAAATATGTCATCCCACTGGGTAAACTGTGGTGCAGATGTTAGGGACAACAATATTTCCGTACTATTTACTGGGAAATAGTCAGACAAGCAGCAAAATTGACAAACAAATATAATATTGTTTAGGGACGACAGCAGGACGAATAGTGGGGGGAAAAAATAGACAAAAAAGTAGAATTTCTCTTACAAGAGAAAATCACAACACAAATACAAGTTACTCAACACTTGTGTTCTTTGTAGGTCACAATAACCCGTTTTAATTAACAACTATTAACCATGATTATTGTTAATATAATTAAGAGCTGAGATGTAGATAAGATACACTGGGTATTTTTATAATTAAATTGTGATAAGATCCAAAGGTCTTCTGGCTCAAGGTGACTGGCAATCCACATCAACTGCTAATTAGTGAAAAAAACATGCGCAACACCAACACTGCAAAGAAGAATCTAAAGGAGTAAGAAATTAAATGAAACCCTCCCTGTTATCAGACACTAACACCACAGAATACATTAAACCTCATATTACAGGAGGTTGCAGTCAAATCGGGCAGCTTTTGGTACGGGTGTAGGATTAAGTGCTGCAGCCGGCAGGCTCACTGCTCCCTGGATACATGATGCTGAAAATGTAGAACACGTGAGCACCTCGAGCCGTTGGAAATGAGTCGCCCCTCTGGGCTGATCCAGTGGACCTCAGGCTCCGGGTCTCCATTGGCTTTACACTTTAGGCTGGCAGGCTGGCCTTCTAGGGCCACTGTTCGGGGTGACTTTCGGGTCAGGACCGGCGGGTCACAAATGAACTCCTAAGGAAAGAAAATATGAAAAAAAAATTAAAATAAAAATCTATTATTATAAAAATTCAGCTCCTCAATTTTCAGTAAACTGACATCTCTGTAAAATATTCTAAAGTGCACAAATATTGTAGTAATTTGAAATACTCTTCTGTTATTGAGAACAGTAGTTTTCCCTTTTTCTGCCCAATAACTATATTACATCATCAAAACTTTGGCAGGAACCAAATATCACAAAACATTTTCCGTAGTGGCAGTAATAGCTGTTGTCCCTGGGTGGGAAATGGGGCTGTGGCAGAGTGAGGTATTGGAGCAGCTGTCCAGAGGTTTTTTTTTTTTTTTTTAATTTTCCCTCTTTTTTCTCCCCAGTTGTATCCAGCAAATTACACCGCTCTTCCGAGCCGTCCCGGTCACTGCTCCACCTCCTCTGCCGATCAAGCAGGGCTGCAGAGTACCACATGCTTCCTCCGATACATGTGGAGTCACCAGCCACTTCTATTCACCTGACAGTGAGGAGCTTCACCAGGGGGACGTAGCACGTGTGAGGCCCACCACGCTATTCCCCCCAGTTCCCCCTCCCCCTTGAACAGGCGCCTTGACCGACCAGAGGAGGTGCTAGTGTAGCGACCAGGACACATACCCACAGCTTCCCACCCGCAGACACGGCCAATTGTGTCTGTTGGTAGGCAACGGAATAGACCGCTACGCTACCTGGATGCCCCGAGCTGTCCAGAGTCTAACTCAGGACAGATAAATGGCCTCCGCACTCCAAAACAGACAACTGAGATTGGGAGAGAGCTGAAGCTTTGGGGACACAGACCCACATATAGTAGTTCTCTCCCCAACAAGACTTTCGACCAGGTGTCTGTTCTTATGCCAATGGTAAATGGCCTTAATTTATATGGTGCTTTTCTAGTCTACCGACCACTCAAAGCACTTTACAGTGTTTGCCTTACATTCGCCAACTCACACACACATCCATGCACTAATGGCGGAGGCTGCCATGAAAGGTGCCAACCTAAATAAACATCAGGAGCAATTAGGTGTTCAGTGTCTTGCTCAAGGACACTTTGACACAATCCCTGGTGGAGCCGGGGATGAAACCAGCACCCCTCCGATTACTAGATGACCCGCTCTACCTCCTCAGCCATGCCATCCATCATCCGTTGTTTTTAAGTATTATATCACTGGCTATTTTAAATCTTCATCTTTGTTTTTTTTTTTAATAGATAGGCCATTGCATCCTTATTCTACATCTACGTGTCGCTCTCTGAGAGCCCTGGCTGTGGCACAGTTTTGCCACAAGGGCCTATAGGAAAAGTAATTAGAATTAAACATGTTGAAATGAAATGCAATTAAGATTGTTTTCCAACATGTATATACAGTTATGATGCCACAAGCAAAAACAAAATGCTGATGATTGTTTTACCTTGAATTTCTACACAGAATGAATACAAACAGAGTGATATTGCTTTTCCTAAATGAGATGTGGTTTCTGTGCCACATTCTGGCTCAAGAAAAGCAGAAGGCCAGCAGTAGCACTAACGCAGATGTAATGACAATTCTGTTGGCCGCAAGATGGTTTTTCTCTTGCGCGGGCGTGTTTGCTCATTTCCGGGTTCGCCATGACATTGCTTGAGCCAAAATGGGTGTGGGGGCACAGTAGAGGGTGTGTCAGCCAAAATCAGGTGGTGTAGTGCTAGATTGGTGTCAAATAAAACCAAATATTACGCCTGTGTCTCCGCCTGGTCAGGCCACGTCTTAGAACAGATGCAGGCATTGTGGGTAGTATTGTGGGCGAAGGTGCACTAAGAATGGACTTATCCAAAATCACACACGTCACATTTGTGTATGTTATGTTGGCCTATTTCATGAATACTTTAACTAATGACTACTGTCCTGAACCTTACAAATCACATTAGAATTGTTGTTAATGTCTTTTGTATGCAGGGACATTGGAACTATGTTGTGGGAGGGGGGCGCTGTAAATAGGGGGTGGGGGTAGGGGGGGGTCACACACTGGTCACAACCTGTTGCAACTCCTTTCCTTTGATAGGCACCACAGAGCACTGTACGCCAAAACAACCAGACACAAGAACAGATTCTTTCCACAGGTGGTCACTCTAATGTACACTTAAAGCTATTATAGTAAATCTAAGCATATAGATATTCTGTCATGTCCCCCTACCACATGTTTATAAGTAACCTGCTAACATATTTATTCCAGCATCTCTGCACTCTGCACCATTGCACTATTGCCTTCCTGTTTCGCCTGTATTCCTTTTATATATTCCTGAAGATTGTGGTGTTATTCTTTGTATGTACATTGAGAGCCACTAAATCTGAGTCAAATTCCATGTATGTCTAAAAATATATGGCCAAATAAAGATGATTCTGATTCTGATAAAGTGGTCAAATAATGAAAGTCTGTTATCAATTTGTCACTCTTTGATTACTCACAAAAACCAAAGGATATGATTATGGATATATTGATTGATATGTATCTAGGGATAAAGGAATTGGTAGGGATGACCAGTAGCTCTGTTTCTGACAAGTTGACTTGGGGGGTGCAGCTCCCTCATCCAAGAAAATGTGTCACTGAGGCAAGCAGCAACCCACAAAGACAGCTCAACATCTTCGGAAGAAAAAGGAAGGTAGAGTTAGAAATAAGTAAAAGCTGTGATATTTAGGCCAAGTAAAGTAGAGTGTAAAGTAGAGTGGGCCCAGCAAAGAGTCTTGAGGAACAACTGTTTTAATATGTCAGATTCTGTCATCTGACCCCCTCCATGGTACATGGTACTTCCTTGTCAAGTACAATTTGAATCACTTTAGTGTTGTGTCAAATACATCTAAGTCTGACAATGTCAACAATAGAAATGTACTGACCTACTGTTCCCCACATTGTGATTGGACAGTTGATTACAATGAATTGAGGCAGGATTTCCAAACAGTGTTTTCATAACTGCAATGTGTGGCCTTAAAACACAGAGCAAAATACAATGACATGCTTTGCTCTTAACCACATCACTTTTATAACACCAGTGGAGGAAAACACAAGATCTATGTAGATTTCATTTGATAATTTGGACTGAGTTTCAAAATGGCAGAAAGAATTAGTCTCATTTAGGAGAGGCAACATTGCAACATTTGTATTTCAAAGACATCGATATTCCTTTAGTTTTATTCCTGGTTTAATTGGACTAAACATCACCCCTATCCCTGTCAGGTCTTTCCAGCACCTTCTACACAGATAATGTTCCCAAGGCCATGGAAAACAAAATTTGCACTGCGTTACACATGATGCATCAATTGCTTTTTCTCAAAGGCACTATTTCTATTCTACAGATGTCTACATGTCACCAAAAATCAAGACTTCACCTCTTCAGGTATGGTCCAGAAGTACTTAGCACTGAGATCAGGAGGAGAGGCACAGGTCTCCAGGTCATCCTCTCTGGTCAGTCTCCTCAACCAGAGGAGTTCACAGTTACAGTGAAGGGGGTTCCCACCAAAACTCAACACCAGGGAGGAAAGTGGAGAGCCTTTAGACTTGGCATAAACTGGTATCCTTAAGAACAGGGGGTCTGGAGGAATCTTCTTCAGCTTGTTGGATGTCATATCCAGTCTGTTAGAAAAGGGTGAAGGTGTCAGAAGAAAAGGAAGGGAGGGAAAAATGGGGGGGGGGATAATGAAAATAAACTAATTATGTGTCGTGTCCAGTGTGGTGGGGATAGAGAGAAATTGACCAGTCACATTAACCTAGAGATTGATCGATCAATTGATCAATCAATCAATCAATCAATCAATCAATCAGGAAGGCAGCCAGTGTGTTCCAGATATTGAGTAAAAAAGTCAGAAGTTCAAATAGCTAGCCTGCTATACATTTAATCAGTTTGCCAGTCATTCAGTCTGTCAGTACAGTAACTACTCACCCTGACAGCTAATAAGTGTGCAAGCTTGTGAGCCAATCAATTCGGTCATTGACTCCTACTTCTTTTGTCTGTTCTGCAAATGTTAATGAGTGCGGGCTGGGAACATTAACTCTATCAGGTAAAATTCTCTAATTTTTTTTTGCTAACTATTAATATTTTTTTTCAGCCTATAGAAAAATATCATCCCTCTGAACCATCCATCCACCCCTCCATCATTCTCCTTACCTGGCTCCACTTACCTGGCTAATTTGTGTAGGTTGGTAAAAACTCCTTGAGGAACATTTTCTATGAGGTTATGATCCATGTTGAGGGTGTTGACATTTGTCAGCCGTCCAATTGTGTCCCATGGCACTTGTGCAAGGTTGTTGTAGCTGAGGTCCAGATCCTCTAGTGTAGACAGGAAATCATCAAAGGCATGAGGCGATATGGAGTGGAGCTGATTGTTGGCCAGAATCAAGTGTCGGAGGTTGGTAAGGCCCTTGAAATGGTCATCCTGGGGAAAGATAAAATCAAAAGAAAGAATAGTATTTCATAAATATTCCAAACATATTATTATTAGTAGTAGTAGTCTTGTTCTCTGAACAAATAGCATTTAAATATATGTATCGATGAATTAAATTACTTTACATTACAGTCATTTAGTTTTCGTCCAAAGCGACTTACAATAAGTGCATTTAACAGGGGCACACAGGAGTATTAACCCCAACATGCATGTCTCTGATGGTGGGAGGAAACTGGAACACGTGGAGGAAACCCACGCAGACAGGAAGATCATGCACACTCCACAGAGAAAGGACCTGGGGTGGCCTGGGGTTCGATCCCATGGCCTTCCTGCTGTGAGTCAACAGTGCTAACTACTGGGCCACCGTGCAACCTATGCGGTAGATAGCTTGCTAGATAGATAGATAGATAGATAGATAGATAGATAGATAGATAGATAGATAGATAGATAGATAGATAGATAGATAGATAGATAGATAGATAGATAGATAGATAGATAGATAGATAGATAGATAGATAGCTTTCCATATCTGCATATTGTCCTTCAACTCTCCCTTCCCTCTTCTGTCTGGCCATCCTTTCATCCTACCTTGATTACAGTTAGTCTATTTGAGTCCAGGTGAAGGGCTCTGAGCCGTCTGAGATCACTGAAAGCTGAAGGAAGAATTTGACTGATGGTGTTCCTGGACAAGGTCAGGTGGAGCAGGCTGGTCATGTTGGCAAAGTCCTTCCTTCGAACAGCTGGGAGGATGAGAAATGCACAAAAAACTAAGTAATGGTGCACTTCAATTGAATATTTTTTTTTCTCTTATGTGTCAGTTTACATTATACGGCCACAAAGAAAAGAAAAAAAAAGAAGAGAGAAAAAGGAAGAAAAAATGAAGTCAAAACAAGTCAAAATCAATTAGGTTTTCTTGGCAATGGAGAGAATATCAGGAGCTACATTATTTTGCCATTATTGCAAGCTTTGCAGTGCTCTGTATGACTTCTTTTTTTTTTTTGCAGAATCCAGATTTTTATGGTCCATGCTGGATAACATTCATACCCCATTAAAACCTGATGAAGATACATTATGCAATATGAAATATGCATCACTGACAATTTGAAAGGAAGTGTTAGTCTGCAAAAATTGGACTTCAGGAGATTTAAAGAGTTCCGCTGACTCAAAGAGTCAAATGTCTTCCAAGATGAGATAACAGTTTGATTTTAGAAAGAAATATAACACAATGTAAGCCAACCATAAACACTGTTTTAAGAAAGAAAAAAAAACAAGTAAAAAAAAATCAAGTAAAATTTTAACTACTTAAAATGTACAGCTTTATGAACTTGTGGTTAGTGTGTCGTTTTATCGTCTCATTTATTCATTTTTTCATTTATTTTCTATGGATATGAAGTTGTGATTATTTTACAAACCGATAGGGATAATGCAGTTGCAATAGCGGGAACTAATGGGAATCTGAACAAAACAGAAAAAGAACAAATAAACATTACAGGACTTTCAAAATCAGTGAGGCTTGAATAGTAATTTTTTTTCTTTCTCTTTTTTACAAAGACAAGATGAATGACACTTATGACACTTATGACACTTATGACACTATGATGGTAGTATGTGAAAGTAATCTAAGTAAAACAGTGAACACACCTTTGACTCATAATACTGGTAGTTCACAATTGTGGGGAATCATTTAAGAATCACAGAGATCAAAACATCACAATAACGTCAGTATTAAGAAACGACTTTGTCAGTTGCTGAATCCTCTCACCGGGCTTCATCACAGTCCAATGGGCTAACTGTTTAAGCCCTCAAAGAACTATAATATAGATCATGAGTGTCTGGGTTAAATGGGTGGACAGGTCGAAGCGCCCCCTATTTTTTGAAGAAAAGGACTGAAAAACAATAGAAAAAAAAGACTTGTCAGGGAACTTTGTTGTCTTATTTCATGTCGATAAATGTCTTCAAGCTTATTATTTTGAATTTGGCTGAAACCTAGAACAATAGCACCACCACAAGAAAAAAAACAGGTATGACCAACGACAAAGTATCGGGCTAGGGCATCCGGGTAGCATTGCAGTCTATTTCGTCGCCTACCAACACGGGGCTCGCCGGTTCGAACCCCCGTGTTATCTCCGAGCATCCCTACAGACACGATTGGCCGTGTCTGTCGTTATATATTTCTGATCTTCTCATTCCTCATTCCACTTCCTGACCACTCCGATCCTCAAACCTCGGTCTTTTATCCATTCCCCACTCCAACTGCAAAACAAAAGGTGACCGCACCTGTGCAGTCTTGGCCCCAAGCCTCTGGAATAATCTTTCCAGATCCATTAGATTCACTGAATCTTTGGACTGTTTTCAGCGGCTTTTAAAAACCCATCTTTTCAGTCAAGCCTTTTTATAGATTCACACCTCTGATTTCAGTTTTGTTTCATTTTTTGCTTGATCTGTTTCTCCTGATGCCATGTCTTTACATTCATTCAATGTATTTTATGTATTTATTCATATTTTGTGTATTGAGTGTAAAGCGCTTTGTAACTGTATCTTTTTAAAAGCGCTATACAAATAAAATGTTGCTTGTCTGCAGGTGGGAAGCCAGATGTGGGTGTGTTCTGGTTGCTGTACTAGCGCCTGCTCTGATCGGTCAGGGCGCCTGTTCGGGGGGGGGGGGGGTAGAACTGGGGGAAATAGCGTGATCCTCCCACGCGCTACGTCCCCCTGGCGAAACTCCTCAAGGTCAGGCGAAAAGAAGCGGCTGGCGACTCCACATGTATCAGAAGAGGCATGTGGTAGTCTGCAGCCCTCCCCAGATCAGCAGAGGGAGTGGAGGCGCGACTGGGATGGCTCGGAAAACTGGGGTAATTGACCAAATGGGAGAAAAAACGGGGGGGAAAAAAAAAAATATATATATATAAAAAAGAAAAAAGTAGTTGTTTCAGCCCAAAGACTGTCACTTCAATTCCCTGTCATCTTCATACTGGCATATGACAGTGTCAAGTGTGTGACCTATATGTCCACTTTGTTGTCTATTTTGGCCAAATGTATTGCCCTTGCTTACCAAGACAGAAGTCACTTGGAGAAAAAAGCATGTGGCGTGTGCGTAGTGGCAAATAATGAATGCATTGGCAGGCAGCAAGAACATGAACAAGGTGGACAATTTAATTAATCACATGTTTTCTAGGATATTTTTTTGGAAAAACTGAGTGAAGCTGTTGAGGACTCACATCCAAACAATGTACAAATTAATCAAAATGATAAATGACAAGCTCACAAGTTTTGTATTTCTTGGTTTCAACAAAATGATTGTCTAACAGCGAGCGTACACCAATAAGCCAAAACATTAAAACTACTGACAGGTAAATGAATAACATTGATTATCCCATTACAATGGCACCTGTCAAGGGGTGGGATATATTAGGCAGCAAGTGAACAGTCAGTTCTTGAAGTCAATGCGTTGGAAGCAAAAAAATGGGCAAGCGTAAGGATCAGAGCGACTCTGAAAAGGGCCAAATTGTGATGGCTAAATGACTGGGTCAGAGTATCTCCAATACGGCAGGTCTTCCTGGTATGCAGCGGTCAGCACTACTAAAAGTGGTCCAAGGAAGGACAACCAGTGAACTGGCAAAAGGGTAATGGGTGCCCAAGGTTCAGTGATGTGTGTGGGGAGCAAAGGCTAGCCCATCTGGTCCGATCCCACAGAAGAGCTACTGTAGTTCAAATTGCTGAAAAAGTTAACGCTGGCTATGAAAGATCAGTGTCATGACACACAGTAGATTGCAGCCAGCTATGTATGGGGCTGCCCATGATGATTCCTGTCCACTGCCGAAAGTGCCTACAATGGGCACATGAGCATCAGAACTGGACCATGGAGCAGTGAAAGAAGGTGGCCTGGTCTGATGAATCACATTTTCTTTTACATCATGTGGACAGCCGGGTGCATGTGCATCCTTTACCTGGGAAGAAGATGGTACCAGGATGCACTATGGGAAGAAGGCAAGCAAGCAGAAGCAGTGTGATGCACTGGGCAATGTTTTGCTGGGAAATCTTGGGCCCTGGCTTTCATGCGGATGTTACTTTGACACGTACCACCTAAACATTGTTGCAGACCAGGTTAAGAAATGGTTTGAGGAACAGGACACAGGGTTCACGGTGTTGCCTTGGCCTCCAGATTCCCCAGATCTCAATCTGATCAAGCATCTGTTGGATGTGCTGGAACAAGTCCAATCTATGGTGGTCCCACCTTGCAACTTACAGGATTTAAAGAATCTACTGCTAATGCCTTGTTGCCAGATATCAGAGGAAACCTTCAGAAGTCTTGTGAAATCTATGCCTCAATGGGTCAGAGCTGTTTTGGCGGCACGAGGGGGACCTACACAATATTGGGCAGGCGGTTTTAATGTTTTGGCTGATCGACGTTGACTCAATGCATTGGCTATGTTGTTTTTTTAAATGGGACTTCATCCAAAAATTACCAGACTTCAATCATATGGTGCTTCACCTTTTTTGCATCTCAGAGATAAATCTCCAGGAGCTCACAGCACAGTCAAACATAACTTAATATGTTGCATTAAAAATGTCCAAAAACCATGCTTTCTGTCAAGTTTATTCTGCACATCTTTAAATATGTTCTCCTTGCAATATCCACACAATTAGTTGTCATACCACTGGTTTTACCCTGGAAGTACAGTAGCTGCGTATTGTAGCTAATGCTACAGCACAGCTGGGTTACAGGACCTCCTGCTCTCACAAATATTGACATGTACAGATTGTTGGGACGTACTGCCTGGTTTGACTATGTTGATGCACAACAGCATTTGGCAAAGTTATGTTCCTTTATACTGAAATGATAAATAAAGTTTTTGCCTGTACAATTCTAAGTGATGGCTAACATTTTAATGAGGTCTGGGCTCAAACAATGTGAACCTGGCCTTTAAATGTTTCCGACCAAGTACCAGAATTTATTTTCATTTTCTCAGTGTCAGCTTTAGACACTTTTGGATTTGTTATTGAGTCAATGTCACTTGAGGAAGTAGAGTTAACGCTTTTCAATGCAGTCCAGATTATGTTGAAGATCACTACGCATTAGATCCCGCCGCTGACACCCATATGAAACAGACCCTCAAGCCCAGATGGATAGATAAGATGTAAGTGTCATTCAATATTGTTGTCTCTCCATCTACTGTAGCAAAGAGTTGCCTTTGTTGCAGCTAGCCAGAATCCTGACCACGACTAAAATCTCCCAGCATTGCTGAAGTGTACTTGAACTGTCAATGAATCCCCTCCAGCTCCAGGGCTGGTGCTGGATGGGTGGATGAATGCAGGTACAATTTAAACGAAAGAGGCAGATGAGTGATAGCATCCTTCTTACAACCAATATTAGCCTCACAGAAAACATTTCTTTAGTTTTCAAATTTAAATTGGAATCAGGATGACATATGAAAGGTATAATGACATTGACTAAAACTTCCTTGGCTTGTACTGAAAATCTCTTAATTCCGTCTCTGGATTGAAGGCTGAATTGATGGAAAAACAGCACAACGGCAAGCTTACCTGTGATGAAGTTCTCCTGTAGACGTAGCTCTACCGTGCGCCGGTCAATGGCTGCAGGAACAAACAGCAGGCCTGTCTTAGAGCAGAGGATGGCGAGGGACGGAGAAAGGCTCTGGCACATGCAGCGCTTCGGACACGGCTGCCCCCTGCAGGCTGCTATCAGCAACAGCAAGGACAACAACAGCCGTTCCATCATCCTCCCCTGCGACCCAGTCAACTGGACAATAGAAAATTCAACAAAGTAGAATCAAAGTTCAAGGGAAAAAAACAACACTTGAACAAAACAGCTAAAAAGCTGTGACAAGCGTATGCAAATTGATATGGAGAGAGAAAGCACTTCTCTATATATATAAAGCAAGAGTGTATGTATGTATGTTCGCTTAAAACTCCAGAAATACTCATTGTAGAACAAATCTTTAGAATCAGCACTTTCCAAGGATTGCACAGTTCAATAACATATTTCAAAAAACAAGTAAAAACTTTTATTTATTTGTGAAAGAGGCATTCTAATGATGCTTTGTGGAGATTTCCGGCAAATGCTTCCAGTGGTCAAGAGAGGCACTACACCTAACATTGTCAATGCTAGCCTGAAGGCATGCAACGTAGTTTACCCTTAGGTGCTTGAGCACTGAGCGATTAATACACACATTGGCAAAGAAGTTTGGTGAATGGATTGAAACTATGACATTTGATCATGTTCATTAATAACATTTGTTTAATCGACATTTGTTTATCGCATGTATCATATCATAAATTATCCTATATTTCATCGTCGATTATATCGTAAAGATCAGATCGTGTTGGTTGTTTTGGGGAGAACATTTTCCCCAGGCAACGCCGGGTACCTCTGCTAGTCTTAAATAGTGCAGGTGACAGAGCGAGACAAAATAAAAGTTAAAAACTAGATGGCAGCTAATGTGCTATTTTTGTTCGAGAACAGCGCTTATTTGCCCCTCGTAAGGTGATTCTAAGCTAACACAAGAGTCAACACGCAAAACTGTTTATGAATATCCATCCATCCATCCATTATCCAAGCTGTTTATCCCAATCGGAGTCGCGGGATGCTGGAGCCTATCCCAGCAGTCACTGGGCGGGAGACACCCTGGACAGACCGCCAGGCCATCACAGGGCTGACACACACACATTCACACCTAGGGACAATTTTAATATGGCCGATTCACCTGACCTACATGTCTTTGGACTGTGGGAGGAATCCGGAGCACCTGGAGAAAACCCACGCAGACACGGGGAGAACATGCAAACCCCACACGGAGGACGGGCCGGGACAACCCCCAAGGTTGGACAACCCCAGGACTCGAACACAGGACCTTCTTGCTGTGAGGGAGACCGCACTAACCACTGTGCCACCATGCCACCTGTTTATGAATAATATTCTTGTATTTTGGTCCCGCCTTTCATGATTGACCAACTCATTCATTTATACACCCGCACCTGACCCTTTATCTTATCAACAACATAGGCCCACACAGAGAGCATTTTTGTACTCTTTGTTTCTGTCAGACTGTGTACAGCCAGTGCATCTTGAAGGGAGTAGGAGGGGAGGTCCATGCACTTTAGCCTGTAAACCACCACAACCTCCACTATTACACTTCTACTATCACCACTTCTATCGGGGTGGGAGAGAGAAAGAGAGAGATTAAGACAGCAGCAGATACAGACATAGGGCTTTCTATTGCTGTTTCGAGACACCACAAGTAATACTGGTCAATGCTTTTACACAGTGTGTGTGTGTGGGGGGGCGTGGGGGGGCGGGGGCGGTAAATACAAGTCAACAGCAATGCATTAGCGTTTCTACTTTGAGTGCCAAGCACATTGATGGTATTTAGCCTCTGCAAAGCAGTATACCTCTCTTCTGCTCCTCCCCTGCCTCCTCTTCATCCAAATCCCCATATTCCCTCTTGTGTGACCTCTTCTGCAGCTTTTTTCATTTGTGTTGCTTAGATATCTTCTTACATCTGAGGGAAATCTCTAACGTCAAGGTACACCACATTTTTTTTCTCCTCAAGACATGTCAGTAAACCACAGAAGTACACACTAAACAAACTTCTGTTTTAAAGCGATGTGCCATGTAATTATATAACAAACAAAAAAAAATATATATATACACATACATATATATAAGTGGCTTAGAGTGCTTGAAAACAGACATGTTACTAACATTGTGGGTTTACATGTCTGTATATTTTCCAAGGTGTTTTGTGATTTTCCTCCTCCCACGCTATAATATACACAGCAGAAACAAAGGCTTGTCAGAAAATACACACAGTTGGGCTCCACTCGCTTACTATCTGTACTTCCTTCATCTAAGAATCTTTGTGTGTCTGTCTATCACTTTGTTTTGCTCTTTACTGTGGCAAAGCACCACTCATTCCTTCTTCTGTACCGTTCTACCAATCCACTTCCATTTCCGATCCTTTTTTTTTTTTTTACTGTGTCACACCACTCCAACATCCTCCGAAATCATTCTGCACACATATCAGAGACGGTTTGGTTCCTCTGTGATACCAAGTGACAAAAAAACAACAATTTATCCATCCATCCATCCAATATCTGACCCGCTTATCCTGCTCTCAGGGTCACGGGGTTGCTGGGAGCCTATCCCAGCAGTCATTGGGCAGCAGGCGGGGAGACACCCTGGACAGGCCACCAGGCCATCACGGGTACAATCATATTTATACCTAGGGGCAATTTAGTATGGCCAATTCACCTGAATTACATGTCTTTGGACTGTATTTGGACAATAATTTATACCATATAAAATATATTTCATAACATCAAAATACAATCTCTCAAGTGCCGAGTCCATATATGTTTGGAGCGTTGCAACAGTTGAGATGCATATTTTCCAAACCCCGCATCTCAGTTGCTTTCAAACCTCAAAAGAAGCCGTGCCAGAAGTTGGTCCACCCCAAGGATCGGGTCCCCCGGCACAAACAGAGCAATATAGTGTACGCCGTTAAGTGCCGGGAAGATTGCCGTGACTTGTACATTGGGGGAACTAAACAGACGCTGGCCAAGAGGATGGCACAACACAGGAGAGCTAACACATCAAGACCAGGACTCCACAGTCTACACCCATCTACAGGCCAGTGGCCACTCCTTCAAGGATGAGGATGTGCACATCCTTGATAGGGAGGAACGCTGGTTTGAACAGGTAGTCAAAGAGGCCATCTATGTTAAGAGGGAATGACTATCCCTGAACTGGGGGTTGGGGGGGGGGCTAAGAGTACATTTGTCACCATCATGCTGTGATTGCAACTGTTCCTCAGTCCTCTGTGAGTAGTACACATGGCCACTGTAACTCTAGTTACTGGTCACTGCATTTTGCATCTGAAACCTGTGTTGGCTCACCGGTTCCGGTCGTTATGCATCTGTGCTGTTTATAAGGTTGGGGATATCAATGAGACATTTCCTCCACGAAACTTCGTGTCCAGATGAACTGATTCAACTTTCTGGCATTTCTACGCATGGATTATCGAGCATGCATCAAGAAACTGCGCCTGATAATGTATAATTTAAAACAGCATCACCCTCAGATTAGCAAAACGAAACAAAGGAATTTATTTTTTTTATTTTCAACCTGGGTTTTATTTGTGTAGGTTTCGGCATTGTGCGTATCAGTTCTTATATCATTTTACCCAGCAGCTTCATTTAGGAGATTTTGGACGTGGCAGCACTGCTAGATGCAAATTTAGCATCTCGTGAGGCAACCAAATACAAGTCTTAAAACTGTCCTTTCAACATCCATCCATCCATTATCCATACCACTTATCCTGTTCTCATGGTTGCGGGAATGCTGGAGCCTATCCCAGCAGGCATTAGGCAGCAGGACTTCTTAATCATGCTGGCCAGGAAGCTAGCTGATGAGTGGTGACTACTACCTATTCTAAGTACAGGCCGCGGGGTTGAACCCGGGAGTCGCTCAGCGATGTGATCCACCGTTGATAATACTGAACATGTTGAGTATCAGCTTTTAACTTGCCCTTTCATTTTCACATGAAAACATGAAACATGTCTGATGCTCTTGTTCAACTGGCCCATACCCCCATGGTGGGTATGGGGGTCCCATACCCACCATTTCCACAATTATATGAGTAAAATGGTATCACAACCAATATATATGATGGCAAAAACTACGAAAATAAGAAGTGGGTTGTAAAAAGGATTTGTTTTTTCTGGAAGTGAAGCAGAAATGTTGGTGCTTCACTAGCGTAACTTAATGGGTCCATGCAGCAGTTTTTTTCCGGTCCGCTCTCGTCCTGGTCCAAGGTCGAGGACAAACACGCAACAGAGACATTTTACTTAGAAATGAAAATACCGTATTAGATTTTCTGAGCTGAGATCTCAGTTTCTCGGTACAAATGAACACCTAATATCATCCATTTTGCCCCTCTGGGTGGCTCATTCTGTAGTCCAATTTGTCAGCTCTGTCTAACCACACAGCACTATTTTACAAACCGAACACCTCTCGGATCACTACCCAATCTTCCTAGAGTACAAAAACAATGCAAACTGTGCCGCTCTTCCCCGTGTGTCTGACGCTGGGGGGCATTACGTCTGCGAGCCAGACGAGGTTTGACCACGAGCCAGACACACCACACATGCAGTGCAGCCAGCAGACATGCGCCTTAACAGGTCCCATATCTGTCCGTCCCTTTCTTTCAGTCCTCTAATCTTCAATCTTGCTTTTTTTCCCCCCTCATTATCATTTCTTTCACACTCCTTCTCTCAGTCCTCTTTTTTCCTGCACTCTAATCACCTGTTTATTTCTCCTATCTTGCCACCCTCCCTTCCTCTCTCTCTCCCAGCTTCATGATGTGTTTATTGCAGTGGGTCCTTCAAGTATTTATGGTGGGTATCTGGTGCCCATGGTGATTTTAAATGCACCTACTCCTCACTTGTTTCACCCACTCATTCACCTTATGTGTGTGACTGTCCATTAGCAAAACAAAAGGTTAATAAGAACAGGAGCCCCGAGAGGTCAACAAACTGTGGGGCTCCTCTCTCTCCTTGCCTGACCCCCCCCCCTCCCATTCTTCTCCAACTCTCCTCGTGAGAGTATCAGAAGAAAATTAAAGGTGCATGCAGTTACTAAGAAGCAACAATTATTCACACACCTTTTGAGTGCAAGGAATCAAAACATTTACTTATTGCATTACTGTAAATATAAACTGTAAATCACTGCATGCTAATTAGTTATATTTATATTTTATATTTTATCAATAAACTGCAATTAGACTCCTACACATTTCATCACTCAACTATATATATATATATATATATATATATATAACGAGGCTATGCAATTGCAGTGGTATGGGTGTTTCTGAACAATTTAGTGAGGCTAATAGTGATCAGTCAGTGGCCATTGCTTCCCGCCGTGCTTGTTTAACTAAAGAGATTTAATAACAGCACTGAAAACCAATCCAAGCAGCCTGCTTTTCTTACTGGTGGAACTGAACTGGCCTGTCAGCTGTCGGCAGTGGTTCACATGATAATCTAGTGTGCTCTAAATGGTCAGTATGCGAGGAGATCAGCTGTTGACAAGATCTTGACAGTCCTCTCCCCAACCCGATGTGAGTCACCTGGACCCAGCTGGTGTGGGTTGAGTTTGGCTGATTTTCCTCACTTAACCGCGTCTATATTATGCTACCTACCACCTCCAAGTCCCTGCTATGCAAGGTAGCTTGAATATGTTAAGAAGACAGCTTAAAAGTAGTACAACAGTTACAGGCTCATCTTCATATAAGGTGCTAAACAAGAAAAAAATGTGGGTCATCAGAAAAAAAAATGCTCTACTCATGATTGATGACTACTATGAGCTACTGGTGTACCCACCAAAGAAGCCATTCATCCAACATGGATCTGCCCTCTTTTTGTGTCCTACAACAGAGACCACCGTGGAAACACTTTTGGGAGACATGTCTTCACCGGCGACGAGCATGGCTTTTCATTGTACGATATGTCAAATCATTAAAAATGACGTCCTCGTGTGTCTCTGTGGATGAGTGGCAGAAGAGACTGACGAAACGTCGCCGGCACGATTTCTGTTGTAATTACACAGGAGAGCTCAACAATCACATTTGTTTTCTACGGGTGCCAGTAACAAAGCTGCCAACTGAACACCGGGGACAGCCGTGACAAATGTGTTTTTGTTTTTATGGGTTGTTTGTTTTAATGTTTTTCACAAAATAAGGCGTGAAAACCCAGTAGACAGTCTCTTTGTTGTCGTCTTCTTTTTTTTTTTTCTTGACAGTATGATCTCAGCTTTGCGTTTCTGAATCAATCACGAGGTCTAAGGTGGGGGGTATTTGTCAGTGTGCCCAGGGTAGATACTGTAGGAGACTAGGATGCTACTTTGAAACGCGAGTTAAAATCTCTGGAATTACGCTGTACTCTTTCTGGAAAGGGGGGGGGGTGTTGGATGGGGGAGAAAAAAAAATAAAATTAGCACACAAGCACTCTTAAGATGGTTAAACCCGCACAAGCTTAGAGGATTTTTTTAAGAGACTATGATGAGAAGGTTAAGCCTTTAACACTTGTCAAATATTAAAAGAAAAAGAAGAAGAAAAAAGCATCAGTGACTTAGAGGTGATGCTGTTACAAGCCATTCTACCTCTGATAGAAAATCTACTTTTCCCAAAGTCAGCTGCACGCAGGGGGTGAAAAGCTACGCGTGGACTCTCGAACGTTTCTGCAGCCTATTTTTCTTCATTGTGTTTCTTGACACATCAGCGTGGTGTTTATTGGCTGATGGTCGATGTAGCAGGTTTGGATGTTATTTCATCTGAAGTAGTGTTTCAAGATGTTTTTGGAGTTTGAATTCCCCTTTGATTTTTTTTTTAAGGATTCCCTCTTGACTAAAGTGGGTCTCTATTCTGGTTCTGAGCCTTTGTGGACAAGTTAAGGCAATGTTTTCTCATCAAATAAATACAGAACAGAAAACAAAACAAAACGAAAAACAAAATCACTGTAAAAGCTGTAGCCAAGCACAGCCGCTGACATAGATAAACAGTAGCAGTCGAACAAAAAGAAGAGCAATGTTTTTTTTGTGTGCAAACAGCTCTGCAGTACCTGCTACATGACAGGGTACCAGGGACAGAGTACATGTACATGACAGGGTACCAGGGACAGAGTACATGCTACATGACAGGGTACCAGGGACAGAGTACATTCTACATGACGGGGTACCAGGGACAGAGTACATGTACATGACATGGTACCAGGGACAGAGTACATGCTACATGACAGGGTACCAGGGACAGAGTACATTCTACATGACGGGGTACCAGGGACAGAGTACATTCTACATGACAGGGTACCAGGGACAGAGTACATGCTACATGAAGGGGCACCAGGGACACAGTACATGCTACATGACGGGGTACCAGGGACACAGTACATGCTACATGACGGGGTATCAGGGACACAGTACATGCTACATGACGGGGTATCAGGGACACAGTACATGCTACATGACGGGGTACCAGGGACACAGTACATGCTACATGACGGGGTATCAGGGACACAGTACATGCTACATGAAGGGGTACCAGGGACACAGTACATGCTACATGACGGGGTACCAGGGACACAGTACATGCTACATGACGGGGTATCAGGGACACAGTACATGCTACATGACGGGGTACCAGGGACACAGTACATGCTACATGACGGGGTATCAGGGACACAGTACATGCTACATGACGGGGTAGCAGGGACACTATATACAGGCCTCCAGGAAGGGAGAGGCACAGACGGGGAACAACAGACAGACGATGCAGTGCAGAGGAGAAAAGAAAGGTATGGAAGGAAGGGCAGAGAGAATGAGAACAGGGGAACTATAGAGCGAGTGAAGATGCATGGTAGCAGGGATGAGACAGACATGGAAAAGGAGAAAATCAGGAGGAAGCAAAGGAAAGATGCATTAGAGGTTAGGTGGAGATTAAAGAAAAAAAAGGGCCCTACGTAAAACTGCCACAGCGTCTCACAGCTGTATTCAGACCAACTGTTCATTGTTCCTAAGCTTCAGAAGGAAATTGTAAATGTAACAAATGCTGTGTATATTTGGCTGAACCGTTTCAGAAACCATTAAATGTGCATTTCAAACACAACACTCATCCATGAAACTGGAGGCGCTTTTCCACGGTAGGGCCGAGCGGTTACCAGGGCTGCTTTGTTCCGCTCCGCACTGCTATGGACTCATGGGAACGGTGACCGCTTCTGTTTCCATTCGTCAGGCTGCTAAGGAAGTATCCTAGCGAGGACAGCACGTGACGCAGTGGATCAGCGGCTCAGCTACCAGTTGGAACACTTTCTCGTTTCTCTTTGCTCCTTCCAGCTGGTATTGGATGTTTTTGTCTGACCAGATGTCAATTAATGCAAGGGTGTCCTCCACTGACCATGACAAAAGTTTCAGGCATTTTTGTTTAGCTTCTCTATGGAAGAGGACGCAAATAGACGTAATGTGAAACCAATCAGTGAATACCTACGTATGTCTAGAGCCCACCCACCCGAAAGGTTCTGCTGCACTGAACACGGTGTTGTCTAACCGTGCCGAAAAAGTCGTGCTGGACACAGTTTGTAAGTGTTCCGCGCCAAACCGTTTCCAGGTGGAAACACTATTGAAACCATTCCTCTTCATGCTCAGAACCGTTCGGCCCTACCGTGGAAAAGCCCCTTAATTGAGCCGATGTTTTCTCACGTGCACTTCACAAAAATTCTGGATGCCAAACATCTAGTGATGAAACTTATACTTGGTGTCTAGTATGGTACCAACTTGCTTAGTATTGTAACAATCATGGATGAATAGGCTCACTTAGCCCTTGGCTAACGGGTCGGACCCTTTAGTCGACAGGTTAACATTGTCACTTATGGTGTGGAAGACACGGGTTCGCATCCCAGCTGTGACGGTCCGGCCGGGCTGCCCCCAAATTCGCTACATTGGGGACCTCCATCGGATGAGGCGTCCCGGACTGCTCCCCTGAATTCGCTGCTCACAGTCTCACCATCCCACTTCTGACAACAATGCAGCGAACTGAGGGGGCAGCCCGGGTACCGCCACAGCCGGGACGCTAACCCGTATCTCCTGCACCGCAGGCGACAACATTAGCTAGTCGACTAAAGGGTCCGACCCTTTAGCCAAGGGCTAACGTATCAACTTATTCATGTACATTACAGTATTGTGTCAATTTGTGCAGGAGCCCTTGCAAGAAACTACTGAGAATGGGGGTTAAACTAGAATGACTAGGCCGTTATTTTGACCATTTTGGATTATCAAAATTTAATAACTTTGTAAAAAAAAAAAAAAAAAAAATAGACCCGCTGCTCCCTGAAAGCTCCTAAAATTGCATATATTTGCATTAAAATGAGTTTTAGATCAATTGCACAAAGAAAGTTATGACAAGAGCTACCTAAAATGACCATGAGCTGTCAAGAAGACGGCTCGTAATTTCTGCGTATCGTGTGCACCATGTCACTATCTATGACGTGCGTTGGTGGCGTCATTTCCTTCGCGAAGTCCATTGCTCTGTCCTAGAAACACACTAGCGTTCTCCAGTACAGAGTAATAGTTTAAACTTGATTTCTGATTATTTCCAACATGTCTGGTTACAGACGTCGTTACAGACGCACCATGACTACCACCGAGGCGTTGCAGTACTTACAGCGGCCATTTTAAATTGTTTGGAAAATAGTATTAAAGTTGTTAAAATGTTAATTTTGGTGTCAGTCGTTTCTTAGCAGGCATGCTAACATATATAATGCATTAATATCTCAATTGGGTATTTATTTTGACAGAATACCGAGTTTAAAATACCATGGTGTTTTCAGGTGGGAGCTAAATCCCGGTCGTTGTAAGTCGGAAGTGTCAACAGTTAAGTTATTAAGTCCGCCGTGTCAGAGAAACTGAAGGAATGATATATTTAACTTGTGACAGAGCATACACGACTATCGCTCAAACATAAAAAATGCATTGATGAGGGTGAAATCTTGAGTCTCGTTTACGCAGACGAGGATGACAGATTTGTCCAACATGCAAGTCCTGCACCTGCCAACATGACATATGGCCATGTGACCATCCGTGCTAACTCCCCAACCTTACATCTGAATTTAGCCAGAGGTGATATTCCTCCCAGGCAGGCAAGCCAAGCTAAACTAATGTGCTTCTTATCATTAAAAAGCCATGTCCTCAAACCTGTGAACTTCAGCACTTCTTTTTTTTTAAACAGTAGGGATTTGCATATTGTTTTTTCTGTGTGCACGTGTTTCCAATAGACACAAATCAAGCAGAAAATAGAGTCACTGACTATTTCTTCGGTTACACTATCGTACAAATAACACACTTTCCTGAGTGGACAATTTTCACGAGTTATAATTTGAAATAATTCAATAACTCACTTTGTCTTTTATTTGTCTGTATGTGAGTCTGCATGTATACTTGTGTTTGACATTGTGTGTCTGCAAATGTACAGTATTTCTGCCTTTGTGTGTGCGTATGTGTGCCTCCTGATCTGCCTGTGTCTATATTCAACATGTATTTATATCTCTGTATGCCACGTTGTGTGTGTGTGTGTGTGTGTGTGTGTGTGTGTGTGTGTGTGTGTGTGTGTGTGTGTGTGTGTGTGTGTGTGTGTGTGTTTGGCAGGGGAGGGGGTCTTGGCAAACAAAATATGCATCCCTGCATATATTTGTGTGTGTGTGTGTGTGTGTGTGTGTGTGTGTGTGTGTGTGTGTGTGTGTTTGGCAGGGGAGGGGGTCTTGGCAGACAAATGCATCCTTGTATGTGTGTGTGTTAGTGTACTTCTGGCACTCATCGCTTACTGTGTCTAGCCTGCTTTCCCAGAATGCACCACGTTTCTCAATGGAGATGGATTACCCTGTCAGCCTTCTAGTTGAACCGTGGCAGACCGTGTGTGTGTGTGTGTGTGTGTGTGCGTGTGTGTGTGTGTGTGTGTCTTTGTACCCTGAGTGCTGTGTTTGTATAGTTGAAGTGCCTGTTGATTTGCGAATTAACAGATATTCATGAATATAATGCCAGTTTTATACATTTTTGTGCCTGTACACACAGATTTATGTTGATGTGTGTGTGTGTGTGTGTGTGTGTGTGTGTGTGTGTGTGTGTGTGTGTGTGTGTGTGTGTGTGTGATTGCCGCTTACGCAGGTAAGTACAAACATGTGCACAACTCACAAGCTAATAAACTTGCGTCCATATGAACAGCCATGTATGCAGCTGCACAGACACATCCAGAAAAACAATCCTGGAAGAGTGTGTGTACACTACTGTATAGCGTGTCACGCACAAACAAAAGAGTGTGTGTACACAGTACTGTACAGCGTGTCACGCACAAACAAAAGAGTGTGTGTACACAGTACTGTACAGTCTGACAAGCATTCCCTCAATGAGCTTTATCATACATGCAGAACTCTGTCTCAACAGGTAGATCAGTTATAATCTACCATTTAGATTATACTATTTATCTATTTATTTATTTATTCATTGTTTATTTATTCATATTATTATATTTTTATTCATTATTCATTTATTTATCTAGATTATATCATTATATTTGAGATTATTGGATACCATTTAGATTGATGATTAACTGACCCCTATGGTGATACTGATAATTACGTGTGGTTGACCACTCCCGATTCCCACAGATCCAATAAATCAAATGAACCATGGTTGAACCTGGATTCCAGACCGTGATGGTTGTGTACCGTTTTACCATATCTGTTTGTTATCAATCCGAATTTATATGCTCCCTGTTCAAACCTGCCACTTCCTGCCCCACTCTTCCACATTTGGCTGCAGTGGTGATAATGTAAAATGCTACGCCTCGCTTCAGATGAGCAACTAAATATGTACATGATTTGAATATTCATGGTAAAGTCATTGTCTTAACGACCAGGATTTCACTCCTACCTAAAACGACCATGGGTGGTCAAAATGACCGCCGGTTTTAAAACTATATTCTGTCAAGATAAATACCCAATTGAGATATTAATACCCAATTTCCCCATCGGGGGTGAATAAAGTATTCTGATTCTGACTCTGATGATTAATGCATTGCCTATGTTAGTATGTCTGTTAGGAAACGACTGACACCAAAATTAACATTTTAACAACTATAATATTTCTTTACCCCCCCCCTTTTTTTTTTGCCCAATTGCGGCGGGTCTGTATTTTTTTTCACAAAGTCGTTAAACTTTGAAAATCCAAAACGGTCAAAATGACCGCCTTGGTCTTTCTAGTGTTACAGCATCCGAAAACACATTTTCTTTATCAACTTCTTCCCATGACACATATAGGAGGAGCCTGTGTGAAGGGGCTTAGTCACACCACAGGAGAGGTTTCTGCATAACGCCTTTTCTCTGTTTTGTTGCTGTTAAGCCCACTGAGGCAAGTTTGTAATTTGTGATATTGGGCTTTACAGATAAAATTGATTTGATTTGTTTCCCTCTCGCCGATTGGCGCTCGGGCAAACTTGTGTCGCCAGCTGGCTGACTCCATGTCATCTAATATAGCGTACACAATCACTGAGACGCCTGCCTCAGACACGGCGTTATCACACCGCAGCGAGACGATTCATTGACTATACTTCCCTTCTCTGCGTCTTTCACTTGCAAAGAAAGTCGACACAAAACGTGCAAATGTACCACATCACAGGAAACCTCACAAGCACACAGTTATCAAAATTAGACATAGACGGATGAAAGCCAGCGTGCACCTTGCAGCGAGCGTGACATACAACTTAATGAGATAAAGAAACGGACAACTGACATGAGGGAGACAACTGAACACATTAACACGGTCTGTAGCAAAACAACCAACATGGACATATATTTAATTTCAGTTGATATATATATATGTATATATATATATATTGCTTTGGTTAATGCTTTCTAAGACACACGTCTTTAATATGATCAAGACGTTTTAATATTTGAATGCAGGTTTTCAGGGGTTTTGAATACAGCACCAATCTAAAGTATAAAAAACTCATTTGTTTGCATCTGAATCTTAAGGATTATAAATTGAAAGAAAAATGTGTCTGTCTGTCTGTCCGTCTGTCTGTATGTATGTCTGCATGTCTGCCTGTCTGCATGTCTGTCTGTCCATCTGCCTATCTGTCTATCTCTTTGTCTGTATGTCTCTGTCGATCTGTCTGTCTGCCTGTCTGTGTCTATCTCTTTCTGTCTGTCTGTATGTCTGCCTGTCTGTTTACCTATCTGTCTGTCTGCCAATCTGTCCGTCTGTCCATCTGCCTATCTGCCTGTTTGTCGATCTGTGTGTGTGTGTGTGTGAAGGTGTATATAAATGTGTGGGCATGTGCTGGGGAAGGTTAAAACATAGCTGCACAGGTTCCAGTTTTACAATAACCATTTGTTGACGACCACTAAGGAACAATCAGACCTCATCTTTTCTTCTCTATGCCTCCACAGTGATCTCTCACAAGCCCATGTTAGTTCCACCTTTCTCTCCCTGTATCAGCTCCTCAAAAAGCATCCCTTCCAATGGTTTGTTTCTCAAATGGAGGCAGGAAGCCAGAGCGAAGAAAGAGGAAGATGAAGGGCGAAAAAGAATGAGTTAGAGTTAGAGCAAAGAAGCGAGACAAAAAACAAAGAGGATGCAAGGGGGATAAAGGAAGAGAGTGAGCAAGGAATAAAAAGGGCAGGCGCAGGAGACAGAGGGGGAAGAGAGCAGGACGGAGAGGAAGCGCAAAGTTTAAAAACTAAGTGGTCTTAGAAAACGAGGTGCCCATCGAGACCTGTGGAAAACACCGAGCTTTTACTGGCTACTGAAACCTCCACAGGGCTTGTAGTTTAGCAACCTCCAATCAGACATGTGTGGTACCAACCACGAGGTGGGAGGTGTGGGAGTGTGCAATATTTGGGGAGGGGGAACAGTGAGGAGTGGGCCTGTGAGAAAGGGTAAGGTTGGTTTTGAGATCTAGTCAGTAATGGATCTGCAGAATTGATTCAGCAAAGGAGATGCTTGTCACACACTGGCCCTGACCCTGCTAAAGTACAGAAATATAACTGCTCTTCACGCCATACTTGGGTCCAAAATACTTTGTGAACACCATAAAATGGCTCATAGAGCACCCTACCATCACAGGGGGGCAAGCAAAATCCTGTTAAACTACCTGGTAATAAAGCGTAGGCCCCTACTTTACTCTTTCATTCTTTGTACCCGCTGATTCAAATTTATGATGGAGGCAGGGGGTGGGATTGGGTGGGGGGGAAATTTCAACAGGCATAAGGCAAAAGGTAGGTAAGCACCTCTAACGGGTCACTGGTCCATCACAAGGTCCAAAAATACATGCACATTGCCCTTCATACTGTTTCTGCAGGCAATTTTAAAGCTCCAGTGCACGGACTATGTGTTGTCTCTGGACTGTGGGGGGAAACGAGTGCTGTATCCGGACCAAAGCCATGGAATCACTGTCTAACTTAAACTTAGTCATTTGGGAAGAAGCCCAAGGCAGACCTAAGCCTGCATCATCTTTCCGCATAACTTCGGTGAAGATGCCCTTTGACCCATTTTCATGCTACAGGGTCCGGTCTGTGATGATTTTCATGGCAGCCATTCCGCAAACCCTGTCAAAACCATAAGGTTGTATCAATTATTACAAATTAATTAACTTCAGAATCAGCATCATCATCAGCCACTTCTCCGGGGTCGGGTCATGGTGGCAACAAGCTAAGCAGGGCACTCCAGACATCCCTCTCCCCAACAACGCCCTCCAGCTCCTCCTGGGGGCTCCCAAGCCAGATTAGACATGTAGTCCCTCCAGCGAGTTCTGGGTCTCCTCCCAGCTGGATGTGCCTGGAAAACCTCCAAAGGAAGGTGCCAAGGAGGCGTCCTAATCAGATGCCTGACCACCTCAACTGGATCCTTTCGACGTGAAGGAGCAGCGGCTCTACTCCGAGCTCCCACCAGATGTCCCTTTCTCCCTTTTGTATCCTTTTGTATTCTCCCCAATTGTATCCGGCCAATTATCCCACTCTCCCGAGCCCTCCCAGTCACTGCTCCACCTCCTCTGCCAATCTGGAGAGGGCTGCAGACTACAACATGTCTCCTCCAATACATGTGGAGTTGCCAGCCGCTTCTTTTCACCTGATAGTGAGGAGTTTCGCCAGGGGGACGTAGCGCGTGGGAGGATCATGCTATTCCCCTCAGTCCCCCCCCCCCCAAACAGCTGCACCGACCCAGAGGAGGCGCTAGTGCAGCGACAAGGACACATGCCCACATCTGGCTTCCCACCCGCAGACACAGCCAGTTATGTCTGGAGGGACGCCCGACTAAGCCGGAGGCAACAACGGGATTCGAACTTGTGATCCCCGTGTTGGTAGGCAACGGAATAGACCGCTACGCTACCAGGACATCCCAAAATAGTTTTATTTAATGAATGCTTTTAAGCCCCCCCAATAAATAAAGTAAAATAAAATAAAAAGGACACAGAGCCAATCAAAAGAACGGCTCTCAGAAGAAAGACATGGAGCCATAAGGTCCAGCTCTCCTCCAAGAGCAGTAACAGCAAAAGCACAGTCCGCATCCCCCATTGATAAGGTATGGTTACAGCTAAGTTATTAGAGAAATAAGCAGTTGTCTAGCACGTTTACAACCAGAAACCGCAGCAGTTGTATAGCTGAATAACCTGGCGCTTCTCTGCTAAAATGAGCGCGCGTTGTGGGCGTGGCTCCTCTGCTTGCTCGACACGGTTATCCCGGGAGCGCCGAACTGAGGAGTATGAAGTTGGCAAGAGGCATAGCGCTTCTGCAATCTAATAAAAATAAATAACGCGGAATTACATTATTTTACTGACCACGTGGTTCTTTATGACGGTCCTTATGTGCTGGGGGCAAATAAAACCCATTCAAAAGCCATTTCGTATGCTGGAGTCAAGGAGAAGTATATGGAAATCAGACTATTATTTTCAGTATAGACTTTCCTGCCAGTCCCACAGCGGATCTGCTGACAGTAATACAGTGACAAATACACACACACACACACACACACACACAAACACACACACATGCAGATATACAGATACAGAGCATTGGAGTCTCTTAGCAGCGCAGTAGAGATCAGTTGTTCATGTGCACACGCATGCACACATACGACGAGAGAAAGCTGACAATGCCCTGTAACAGGACACCTCACTTTCACTCCCCCTCCCCTCCCCCTCCCCCTCGCTCTTGCTCACACTAACTCGTTGTGTTTCTTTCCACCGCACACTCTGGAAATTTGCTGCCTTTTATCTCCCCTATGTTCTCTGCTCTGTGTCCTCCGTCTCCACTTCCTTCTCCTCCGTCCCCGTAGATAACGATTTGATTGTAGCTGCTGGCACGGCGCATCCATGCTTGTTGCATCCCCACCCCACCCCAGCTCAGTCTACTGCTAACCACAATCTCTAGAGTTTACTGGAACACCAGCCACACACACACACACACACACACACACACACACACACACACACACACACACACACACACACACACACACACACACACACACACACACACACACACACACACACACACACACACACACACACAAATCCTTCAACCTAACCTAACATGCTTACTTTGCCGTTTCTATTTTTGTTTGTATCCTACTTTATCTTGGCTGTATTTCCATAATCTGCAGCAACAATCATCAAATCTCTCTGCCTGGTTGCATTAAGGATTCATCCAGACTAACTTATTCATCTTATCTACTGTATCTTCCCTATCACGGTGCTGTCTAATAGGGATCAACCCTGGTATGGCCCATTCTTCTTTCAGCTTATTCCCTGTTCCTCAGGGGTCACCACAGCAGATTTTACCGTTTCCATCGGTACCTTGTGAGGGCACAGCACCAATGGCGGCTGTTGTTAACCCGGGCCTTGACCGATCTGGTATGGAGCCTCGACCGATCTGGTGCGGTCTTGTCAGTCAACATACTGATTTGGCAAAAATTTACATCGGATGCCCTTCCTGACACAACCACTAACCCTATGGATGGGAGCACAGGTAAAGCGCTGGATGTCATCCCAGTATTCATGGGCTTGCGCCCATGCCTGTCGCCACATCTCTCTCACTCTGTGTGTGTGTGTGTATGTGTGTGTGTCTCATGTAAGACTCAGCCCCTTCATGGGATGTACCATCCACCAATAGAAGATGTGGTTTTATGTCGAGAAATCTACCAGTAGCTAGAAAAGGCTGGACTGAAGGACAGCACAGAGGCTCTGATCATAGCAGTACAAGAACAGGCACTCAGCACCAGATCAACTGTGCAAAGACACCCCTGAGACAGTCCAGCATTTAGGAGCAGGGTGTAAAATGCTAGCTGGGAAAGTGTACACTGAAAGGCATAACCAAGCGGCTGGGAAAGTGTACAGGAACATCTGTACTGAATACAGACTGGAAGTCCCCAAGTGCAAAAGGGAGACACCGCCAAAGGTGGTTGAGAATGACAGAGCTAAGATCCTATGGGTCTTCAAGTTCCAGACTGACAAGCAGGTGCTTGCTAAAAACCAGAAATTGTGGTGGTCGACAATGAACAGAAAACAGCGATAGTGTTCGATGTAGCAATCCCAAGTGACTGCATCATCAGGAAGAAAGAGCATGAGAAGCTAGGGAAATACCAAGGCCTGAGGTAAGAACTAGATCAGATGTGGAAGATGAAATACACAGTGGTCCCTGAGGTAATAGGAGCATTAGGGGCTGTGACCCCCAAACTGAGAGAGTAGCTCCATCAGATTCCAAGAACAACATCTGAGGTCTCTGTCCAGATGACGGCAGTCCTAGGAACAGGTAAGATACTGCACAGAACCCTCAAACTCCCAGGCTTCTAGTAGAGGGCCCGAGCTTGAGGAAGACACACACCACTCAAAAAAGGACGAGAGGGATGTGTGTATATATATATATATATATATATATATATATATATATATATATAACTTTTAATACATAGCGGTACAAGCTTGTTTCGTGCATCACACAAAGTTTTTTTTCCCCTACATCTATATTGATATTCTGCTCCTCATTTGTAGAGCACTTTTATCAACACCATTGACGTTTTCCCGAAGAAAAAAAAATACTATCTCTCTCTCTCTCTCTCTCTCTCTCTCTCTCAATTCAATTCAATTCAATATGTGCTTTATTGGCATGACATACATTTGTGTACATATTGCCAAAGCATGTAAAACAACAACACAATACAACAATGATTATAATAATAACAACAACAATGATTATAATAATAACAGCAACAACAACAATGATTATGATATTAAATAACAATAGTAGCAATAGGTGCCGTCATTCACCATCTCTCAGGTTTTGGCAAGATAATATAAATCTTGCTGCAATGCTCGCCGCTGGCCCCCCTCCCAGGACCACCCGCAGCTTACCTGCGTCGTCCATTTCCTGGTACTCTGGAATCACATGTTCCAGTTCCTTGACAAAAGCCCGGCGCTGTTTTTCAAATCTGTCACATTTAAGGAGGAAGTGCACCTCCGTCTCCACCTCATCTGTCATGCACTGACCACATGATCGTTGCTCTTTTGGAAACCACGTCTTTTTGTGTCTCCCCTTTTCAATGGCGAGACTGTGGTCACTGAGCCTGTATTTGGTGAGGATCTGTCGCTGCTTCCTGTCTCTGACAGTTAAGAGGTATTCTTCCAAATCATAGTTTGTTTTTAGGGCCCGATAGACTTCTAGTTTGTTTTGAGTTTTGATTTCAGCGTTCCAATGTTTCAGATAATTGTTCTTGCTTTGTTTTATAGCCTGATTTATCGTACACTTTGTTTGGGATGCAGTGCTGGCCTGAGGTTGGTTGGTCGTAGTATTTGTTACAGGGTTAGTGAGTCTCAGAGCCAGCTGCTTCAGGGGACTCTTTTTGGGGTTCAGTTCTTGGGTTTTCAGAGCTTTAAAGTGCAATGTATTTGTTGGGCTTGTATTTAAGTGCATCCAGAAATTTAGAGATCTTTTTTGTACATTTATTAATAATGGAAACCAGCCTAATTCTGCCCTACATGCGTTGTTTGGTGTTTTCCTTTGTATTTTCAGAATCATTCTACAGAATTCAGCATGTAGGGTTTCTGCTGGATGCTTGTCCCATCTAGTGTAGCTGGAAAGACTGAGTGAACCCCATACCTCACTTCCATATAGTGCAATGGGCAGAATTACACTATCAAACAGTTTGCACCAGATCTCGGAGATTGGTATATCAATGTTAAAGAATTTATTTTTAATTGCATATAGAGCTCTGCGAGCTATTTGTTTTAGGTTATTCACTGCCCTACTGAAACTCCCTGATGCTGTAATAATTAGACCCAGGTAAGTATACTGCATCGTATGCTCTAAGGTGATGCTACCTAGAGTCAACTGGTATCTATTTTCCTGACATCTGGGCTTCTTCTGGAAGATCATTACTTTTGTCTTTTTTGGATTTATTGCCAGGGCCCAGTGCTGGCAATAGTACTCAAGCAGGTCTAGTAGTTGTTGCAGCCCAGCTGCGGTTGGTGACAATAAAACTAGACCATCTGCATAAAGCAAAAATTTCACTTCCATGTCATACAGGGGGAGACCTGGGGCTGCAGACTGTTCCAGCTGCACCGAACTGGCGGTGATCAACTGGCTCTCTCTCTCTCTCTCTCTCTCTCTCTCTCTCTCTCTCTCTCTCTCTCTCTATATATATATATATATATATATATATACACTCACTGGCCACTTTATTAGGTACACCTTGCTAGTACCGGGTTGGACCCCCTTTTGCCTTCAGAACTGCCTTAATCCTTCGTGGCATAGATTCAACAAGGTACTGGAAACATTCCTCAGAGAGTTTGGTCCATATTGACATGATAGCATCACGCAGTTGCTGCAGATTTGTCGGCTGCACATCCATGATACGAATCTCCCGGTCCACCACATCTCAAAGGTGCTCTATTGGATTGAGATCTGGTGACTGTGAGGCCATTTGAGTACAGTGAACTGTCATGTTCAAGAAACCAGTCTGAGATGATTCAAGCTTTATGACATGGCGCGTTATCCTGCAGGAAGTAGCCATCAGAAGATGGGAACACTGTGGTCATAAAGGGATGGACATTGTCAGCAACAATACTCAGGTAGGCTGTGGCGTTGACACGATGCTCAATTGGTACTAAGGGGCCCAAAGTGTGCCAAGAAAATATCCCCCACACCATTACACCACCACCACCAGCCTGAACCGTTGATACAAGGCAGGATGGATCCATGCTTTCCATGTTGTTGACGCCAAATTCTGACCCTACCATCCGAATGTCGCAGCAGAAATCGAGACTCATCAGACCAGGCAACGTTTTTCCAATCTTCTATTGTCCAATTTTGGTGAGCCTGTGCGAATTGTAGCCTCAGTTTCCTGTTCTTAGCTGACAGGGGTGGCACCCGGTGTGGTCTTCTGCTGCTGTATCCCATCGGCCTCAAGGTTCGACGTGTTGTGTGTTCAGAGATGCTCTTCTGCATACCTCGGTTGTAATGAGTGGTTATTTGAGTTACTGTTGCCTTTCTATCAGCTCGAACCAGTCTGGCCATTCTTCTCAGACCGCTGGCATCAACAAGGCATTTTCGCCCACAGAACTGCCGCTCACTGGATATTTTCTCTTTTTCGGACCATTCTCTGTAAACCCTAGAGATGGTTGTGCGTGAAAATCCCAGTAGATCAGCAGTTTCTGAAATACTCAGACCAGCCCGTCTGGCACCAACAACCATGCCACGTTCAAAGTCACTTAAATCACCTTTCTTCCCCATTCTGATGCTCGGTTTGAACTGCAGCAGATCGTCTTGACCATGTCTACATGCCTAAATGCATTGAGTTGCTGCCATGTGATTGGCTGATTAGAAATTTGCGTTAACGAGCATTTGGACAGGTGTGCCTAATAAAGTGGCCGGTGAGTGTATATATATATATATATAAAATCCAGTGAGTCAATTAAATTCATTATGACACAGTACAAGCCCGTTTCATGCCATAAGCAATCATTGCCAACTGATGATTCACTGGATTATTTTTCTCCTTATTGGTTGAGCACTTTCCCTACCTTTGAGTGTTTCTTTTAATAAAGTTATATATATGTGTATATATATATATATATATATATATATATATATATATATATATATATATATATATATATATATGGACAAAAGTATTGGAACACACCTCTTAATCATTGATATCAGGTGTTTCATTCATTCATTCAGACCCATTACCACAGGTGTATAACATCAAACATGACGAATCACACTTCTCTGTCTGGCAGTCTGATGGACGAGTCTGGGTTTGGCGGATGCCAGGAGAACGTTACCTGCATGAATGCATTGTGGCAACTGTACAGTTTGGTGGAGGAAGGATTTGGTGGTATGGCGTTGTTTGTCAGTGGTTGGGCTAGGCCCCTTAGTTCCAGTGAAGGGAAATCTTAATGCTTCTGCATACCAAGACATTTTGGACAATTCTATGCTTCCAAGTTTGTGGGAACAGTTTGGGGAGGGCCCTTTTCTGTTCCAGCATGACTGTACCCCAGTGCACATAGCAAGGTCCATTGTGGGCGAGTTTGGTGTGGAAGAACTTGACTGGCCTGCACAGAGCCCTGACCTCAACCCCATCAAACACCTTTGGGATGAACTAGAACAGAGATTGAGAGCCAGGTCTTCTCGTCCCACATCAGTGCCTGACCTCACAAATGCTCTTCTAGATGAATGGGCAACAATCCCCACAGACACACTCCAAAATCTAGTGGAAAGCCTTCCCAGAAGAGTCGAAGCTGTTATAGTAGCAAAAGGAGAACCAACTCCATATGAATGCCAATGGATTTAGAATGGGATGTCATAAATGCTCCTATAGGTGTAATGGCCAGGTGCCCCAATACTTTTGTCCATATAGCGTGTGTGTGCTGTATTCAGACTGCACCTAGACTACACAAAACCATAGTTGACACAGCAAATTATCTCTTAAAGAAGATAGAGCAGACATAAATGGGGCAGGTGGGGTGAAGGTGGATGAGCTGCGACAAACCAACATTTAGGACAGCAGCTTAGGCATACACAAGAAGCACAACTAGTTTCCTCCAGCTAAATATCCATCCCTTAAACTGGGGCAATTGTGATTGGTGCATGGTTAGTACGTGAATGAGTCGAACTAGATCAGCTGTCAGCAAGTTTAATAAATAAACTTGCTGTGCCTTTTCTTACTCACTGTTCAGAGCTGAGTGAATTCTCTGAGGCTAAACCATTTTCAACGATGACACTCATACAATCTGCTTAAGAACTCACTTTCAGATGGAGGTCTTAATTGTTTGAGCTCTTTATTTTAAAATATTTGCTTGGGTTATTAATTTATCTCATCTCATCATCAGTCGCTTCTCTGGGGTCGGGTCACGGTTGGCAGCAAGGTAAGTAGGGCACTCTAGACGTCCCTCTCCCCAGCAACGCCCTCCAGCTCCTCCTGGGGGATCCCAAGGCGTTCCCAGGCCAGATTGGACATGTAGTCCCTCCAGCGAATTCTGGGTCTCCTCCCAGGTGGATGTGCCCGGAAAACCTCCAAAGGAAGGTGCCCAGGAGGCATCCTAATCAGATGCCAGAACCACCTCAACTGGCTCCTTTCGATGCGAAGGAGCAGCAGCTCTACTCCAAGCTCCCTCCATTAGTTGTTAGTTTATATCCTAACCTATCATGTGTTTACCATTCCTTTAATGCCTGGTGCAAATGGGGTCAGAGGAAATGTGTAAAATTGTTTATGTGACAATGCCTGATGACAGAAAAACCTTGCTGACTAGCTGTGATACAAACTAGAAGGGCCAAACCAAACTGGATGGGTCAGAACAGCCTGACTGACCCGTACACTTACATTGACTGCCAATGTAGATGTTTTGCAGGGAGCAACAGGCAAACCACCACTGCGCCTGAATAATTTGGTGTGAGCACACAGACATGGATTGCATAAAATAAGAAGAAAAAAAAGGAAAGCAGAAAACATCAACAACAACAACAACAACATGACTACATTTTATTTGTAGGGCACCTTTCACTGTCAGAGCCAATCTCAAATGCTTGACAGTGCACTAAAAGAGTAAAAACAGACAACAAAAATACAACATGGTTAAATTAAAAGCTTTTCTTAGGGTCTGTTTTAAAGAGGCCAGAGTCTGAAGGCCCTCACCTCAGCTGGTTAGGCACAAGATTGAAGTACCTTTGACAAGGACACAATAGGTTCAGGTGCAACTTAATTACTTTCACCTCAATCCTCTCCAACATCTGTGGAATAAATGGAAATCAACATTTTGGTGGAACAATCCGCTATTAACTCAATACACTAACTGCAGGAAGCCTTAGCTTGCATCCACATCTCAGTGGAAGACCTCTGAGAGTATCATGTTGAGTCCTAGTTCAAGCAAAGAGCTGCAATGCAATGCAAGGGAAGCCCCATTAAGTTTTGTACATTGAGACTTTACATAGGAAGACAAAAAAAATCAGTCCACTCCTATTTTCCATGATTTTTTTTTCTACTTCACTACTACTTGGTCATGTTATATGGTTTGGAGACAGTGGCACTGATGAAAAGACAGGAGGCAGAGTTGGAGGTTGAAGATCCTAAAATTTTCATTGGGATTGATGAAGGACAGAATTAGGAATGATTATATTAGAGGGACAGCTCAGGTTGGACGGTTTGGAGACAAAGCAAGAGAGGCAAGATTGAGATGGCTTGGACATGTGTGGAGGAGAGATGCTGGGTATATTGGGAGAAGGATGCTGAATATGGAGCTGCCAGGGAAGAGGAAAAGAGGAAGGCCAAAGAGGAGGTTTATGGATGTGGTGAGAGAGGACATGCAGGTGGTTGGTGTGACAGAGGAAGATGCAGAGGACAGGAAGAGATGGAAACGGATGATTCGCTGTGGCGACCCCGAACGGGAGCAGCCAAAAGTAGTAGTAGTAGTAGTAGTAGTAGTAGTAGTAGTAGATGTGTTTCTACTTCACATGAAAGATAACACAACCTCTTTCGGGGTTGAGACTTTTTTTAAAAATTTGGAATCACATATTGACAGCATTTTTACATCATAATCATCTTTAGTTAGATACTTTTATAAAGTGATCCATCTTTTCTGCATTTTACAGAGTAATTATAGAACACAAAAATAGAACATGGGGTGTTTATTTCTATTTGAGATAAAAGAAAAAAGAAAGAAAAAGTACAAAAACCATAATTGGATAAATAAATTTACACAAAAGGAGGACGTTTTCGGGAAATATACAATTTCCGCTTCTTCCATTTTTTTTCAAATTTATTTTCCTGAAGCCTCATGGAGAAAGTAATTATTTCCATCAAAAAATATCATAAATTATATCATACCAGTCCTCTATAGATGGGGTGTCTGGCTTAAGCCATTTCTTTGTAAATGCTTTTTCTAGCAGCTACACTCAATACTCCAAACAATAACTTGTATTAATGTTTGTGGGTGTTGCATGTAATAGACTAAAGAGGAGTTCGTCTCAATTAAAAGTAATTTTTGTCCCAAATATAGTCACTAATTCTATATAAATCCTATGTCAAAAGGTGTTTACTTTTGGGCAGGCCCAAAACACGTGGTAGTGGTTGGCTTCCAGGAACTATTTCTCCAGCAGCTGTTAGAGCCTGAGTGCTGAGACATCTGAACAGGTGCGATGAAATATCTACTAAGACTCTTCCAGCCAAACACTCTCCATGAGGTTGAGCTTGTTATCCTCCACTGAGATTTGCAATACAATATTCTGTCCAAACTTCCTCTGGGATGGAACTGTTAGTTTCCTTTTCCGAATTTTTGTTTTATGCAGGTGGTACTTTTGGTTTTATGTAGGCAAAACATTTTTATGAGCCAAAGGCCAACGAACCGTACACAAACTTGATTGTGTTATTTCAAAAATATGTGGATGCAATCCTAGAATATTAGAGTTTTGGGACATGAGATTTCCTATTCGACACCAGCAAAACCCCATTGTCTAACGAACTATATAATATTTTTTTCCTCTTCTCCATCTTAACCCCACCACACACACACACACACACACACACACACACACACACACACACACACACACACACACACACACACAACATTTATATAGCATATAAAGCAACATCTCAAGTATTCAGGACTGTAGCTAATAGGGTTCTGACATCAAACACTTCCAAATATGAAGCACTACTAAATATAGAGCCCTTTCTTTACTCATTCCTTTCCTTCTTTCTCGCTCCATCCTCCACAGGTCTTCCGTTTTCATCGCTTTACTTCATATTTCCTTCTTTCCTTCCTTCCTCCCCTCTAATTTATCCTCTTTATGTCCATTACCATGCATCCATTCTCTTTTGCCTCCACTTGATTATCCCACATCTCTTTCTTTCTTTTTATTTCTTTCTTTATTTCCCTTTCATCTTCTCTCCTCATATTCAGAGTACAGTCTCTTAAGGCAGGACATGTATGTGTGTGTCATTTTGTAGTGAGCAGCAGTGCACACTTCTGACCCTCTGGTTGATGAGGACTGTCAACATATTGTGATGTCACAGCCAGAGAAAGGTGGAGGCAAGCAAAGACTAGAACAGAGAGTAAGCAATGTAAAGAGGAAATGTGATAGAAAAGTATACAGCGGGGTGGCGGAGAGAAGCACAAAGATGAAAAAGTCAAGAGTGAAAATCTAGTATAGAGAGCTAGACCGATCAAATCGCTAGATAATTGAAAATTAAGAAAAAAGATAAAGCACAGAAAGGAAATGTCTTGATGCATGCTCAATAATTCAGGTAAGAAAATCACACAAAGTTCATCAGTTCATCTCGACACAACGTTTATTAAGAGAAATGCTTCATCACTCATCTAAGTGACCTCTTCAGTCTCAACTGACTGCAGGCATCCTCACCCTTATAAACAAATACAGTGGCATAAACCGAAAACAACGGTTTCACATGCAACTTGCCAAGACCATTAACCAGACAATACGTACTACTCATGGAGGACAGAGGAAAACAAGGCAGCAAAAGAAGTTCGACCTACTTGCTGCATGCCAGAGACATCGGCAGATAACGGACAGTGCCCTCAACGGCAGAGAGACGCTCACTACTAGGACCGACTGGGTCCTTATCCCCGCCCCCTTAGCTCATGTCTCCTTCTGCTTACTGGGTATGGACCCACTGCTACTGATACAGCCCACCTCAGACAGCAAAGAGCAACTCCAAGGTCTGCAATTCCTGTTTTGACCAGCTTCAGGAAGAACAACGTGTACTCAAAGTGCACAGCTACTTTGTCTAATCTGTCTCTAGTTGTATGCCAGCAGCCTGTCGCAACAAATCAGGCAGATAATGCTCTTAACACATTACATTTAGCATTACTAAACATCAGGTCCTTGGCAGGAAAAACATTTTTAATCAATGATTTTATCATCAAGCACAATCTAAACTTCTTGTTTTTAACTGAAACTTGATTCGACTAAGAAAAAAAGTGCAACTGTTCTTATTGAGTCAACCCCTGCCAACTTCAGTTTTGTTATTAAAACCACAAGGAATAAGGAAGGAGGTGGCATTGCCATTTTGGTTAATAATACACCCCAGTGCATGAAGATATTGTATGTAAATTTTGCTTCTTTTGAAAATGTGGCCCTTCAGTTCAAGTCCTCTTCTCAAGTTATATTTCTAAATATATATGTAGGCCACCTAAATGCAATGCAAACTATTTTGATCACTTAACTGAGCTGCTGTCTATAATCTGTATTGAATTTGACTGTAGTTGTTGCTGGTGATTTAAACATCCACGCTGACAACCCCCAGGACAGAGGAACTAAAGAACTGTGTTGTGTTCTTGATAAATATGGACTGACTCAGCATGTGACGGAGCCCACCCACAACAAGGGACACACTCTGGACTTAATTACCTCCAAGGGTCTGAACATTTCTAAGGTTGTGGTGACTGACGTTGCTCTCTCCGATCATTACTGGGTTTTCTTTGAGAGTACTATCTCCCTGCACACAAATGATCAAACAGAGGTAATCACAAAATGGCATATCACTGAAAGCACCAGTAAAATGTTTATTCAGGGTTTCTCTTCCACACCCGCCCTCTCTCGGGTCTCAGTCAATGAGCTTGTAGAACATTTTAATTACAATATTACAGATGTTATTGGTGCCATTGCACTCTCTAAGGTGAAGGTGGTCTCTGGTAAGTAAATATATCCATGGAGATGTGCCACACTGGTCAGAATAGAAAAAATTAAAAAGCTGAACGCAGGTGGCGAAAAAAATCTTACTGTTCATTATGACATCTATAAAGAGACTGTGCATTTATAAATTGGAATTTTCAAAACTGTTTCTAATTATTGCATGTCCTCAGCTCTTCTACAAATTGTCAACAGGTCTCTTCTCTCAGGTCGGTTTTCCCACAGGCCCTGAAAACTGCAGTCATCAAGCCACACTTAAAAATGAATAGATATGTCACTAAGGGACAATTATAGGCCCACATATAACCTCACATTTCTAAGTAAAATAATTTAAAAAGTTGTTTTCCAGCAGCTGAACAACCTTTTTGGCACTAAAAAAGTTTTGATGGCTTCCAGTCAGGATGCTGACCACAGCACAATACTGAAACTGCTCTTGTTAAGGTATTTAATGACATCCGCTTAAAGACAGACAGCGGCAGAATCTCAGTCATGGTGTAACTGTAATTGGACCTCAGTGCTGCATCTGAGACAGCCAACTACAACATATTACTAGACCAGTTGGAAAACTGAGGGACTTTCTGGCACAGCACTAAACTGGTTTGAATCTCACTTAAAGGACAGGGATGTCTTTGTGTCTAGGCAATTAAAAATCTGAGAGTACAAAAATGACCTGTGGAGTTCCCCAAGGCTCCATTCTGGGGCTGCTTCTGTTTAACACCTATATCCTCCCACTAGTGCAGATTATGGAAAACAACAAAATATGTTATCATAATTATGCAGATGACATACAGATTTACATAACCAGGGGACTATAATCCCATATAAGAACTGAGTAAGTGCAATGAACAAACCAAAAATTCGACGTCTCAGAATTTTCTTCAATTAAACAAAGATAAAACTGAGGTAATTATCTTTGGAGCCAAGGAAGAACGATTAAAAGTCAGTGCTCAGCTACAATCGGTAATGCTATAAACCACAAACCAAGCCAGAAATATTGGCGTTGTCATGGACTCAGACCTGAATTTATATAGCCACACTAAGACAATTACAAAGTCAGTCTGTTATCACCAGAAGAATATATCAAGAATTAAATGATTTATGTCACAGCAGGATTTGGAAAAACTTGTCCATGCATTTATCTTCAGTCGATTCAACTACTGTAATAGTGTCTTTACAGATCTTGCTAAATAAAATTAATCAAACAGCTGCAGCTGATTCAAAACGCTGCTGCTCGAGTCCTTACTAAGACCAAAAAAGTGGATCACATCACTCCAGTTCTGAGGTCATTACACTTTCTTCTTAAATCTCTGCTCTTGGTTATAAAGCACTGAATGGTTTCGGGGCCAAAATATATTTCTGACCTACTGCTACACTATGAACTATCCAGACCAGATAGTCCAGATAGTCTGGGACAGCTCTGCTATCTGTTCCCAAAGTCAAAACTAAACATGGAGAGGCAGCTATCAGTTTTTATGCACCACATATCTGGAACAAACTCCCACAAATTGCAGGTCTGCTGCAACTCTCATTTCTTTTAAATCAAGACTGAAGACTTTCCTGTTTGTCGCTGCCTTTTATTAAATAAAATTTGAAGATTTAAATGATCATCTTTACACAGCACTCTAACTTTTACTCTTTTTATTTGTTTTTAAATGCATTTTCATTGCCTTATGTTGCTTTCCTTAATGGTTTTTTATGTTTTATGTAAAGCACTTTGAATTGACTTGCTGCTGAAAGGTGCTATACAAATAAATTTGCATTGCCTTACCCTGTCCTTAAACACTGAAAAGACAAAAAAAAAAAAAATCCCCAGAAAAAAAATAAAAAAAAATAAGAGAAATGACAGGGGAAAATACAAGAGGAGGACAAAAGAGAAAAAAGGAGAAGGGAAGACAGCAAGCTCTGTGTGCCACTTGTTAGTCATCAGAGAGCTTTTCCCATTCAGGAAATCAGCATGCAGCTGTCGCTTCGGGAAAATGATCACGCACACACACTTTCATTCTATCTTTCTCTGCCAATCACAAGCACACACACACATGCTTTGGGCTGCGCTTTGAACTGATCTTTGCTATTGGAGAGACACACAGAGAAGTGGCTGATAATAATATTATTCTATGGCCTTCATATGGTAATTTGGTTTTATGGCTATGGAGGAATATAGATATTACGGCTTTCAGAAGCAGCTTAGGGAATTACATGGCTGTCATGGTTTTCAGCTTTAATAATATATTTACATTTTTTATTTATCTTAAGTCTCCAGGATGGAAATCTATGAAGAGCCAAATATTTTGATTGATATGTGATGGTATGTTATATTTTTGTCTGTAACATATGTGTAGAAATGAAAGGTGCTCCAGATTATGATGAGACATGTCGGAGTGTAGTGGAGTAGCCTGTAGCACAGAGCTGGGTTAAATTGATTCTATGCTGTTGTCCTGAGGCAGGTTGACATACAGTACGTATGTGATACAGTAACCCCACCACCACCACCGCCAGCAACACAAAAAAAAAAAAGAAAAAAAAAGAAAAGGAAATGCATGCTACAAAATGAGAAAAATAAGTCAATAGTAATTAAATACATTTGAGTAATTTAAGTTGCACATGCACATACCTGTTTCCACATAAAACTCAGTAACAACAACTTAGGTTTGTATAGTGCCTTTCAAGGAACACACGGATGTTTTAAACTAGATTAAAAAAATTTTTTAAAAAAGAAGATTAAAACAAAGATGAAAAGACTTCAGACGATAGGCCTTAGTTAAAAGGTAGGTTTTCAGTAGTCTTTTAACATTGTCCAAAGAAGCAGCATGGCATATCTCTGCTGGAATAGAGTTCCACAGAGTGGGGGCTGCCACACTAAAGGCTCTATCCCCAGATGTCCGCAGGCTGGTGTGGGGGATGGAAAGCAAGCCTGTATCTGCGGACCGCAGACTCTGGGACAGAATATAGGGATTGAGGAGGTCTGATAGGTACTGGGGGGTATGGGCACGGACGAAGTTATAGGTGAGGAGGAGGATTTTATAAGAAATGCAGGATTTGACTGGGAGCCAGTGAAGGTGGACAAGGGTGGGAGTGATGTGCTGCCAGGGCTTGGTGCGGGTGAGCACCCTAGCAGCTGAATTCTGCCCATACTGAAGCCTCTCTAGGACTTCGCTAGGTATCCCAGGCAGGACTCCATTGCAATAATCCAGACGGGAGGTGATGAAGGCATGGATGAGGGTCTCTGCCACAGAGTCTGAGAGTAATGGCCGGAGTCTGGAGATGTTTTTGAGGTGAAAGAAAGCAGATTTGGTGACAGATTTGATGTGTGACTGGAATGAGAGGGTGGAGTCCATAATACCACCCAGGTTGCGGACTTCTGGGGATGGGCAGATGGAGCAGCCAGCCATGTCAAGGAGAATATCTCCAACCTTCCAGAGCAGTGCCTTGGAAGCCACAACCATGAGCGCAGTCTTATTGGTATTTAGTTGGTAGTGGGTAAACAAAGCCGTAGCTACACTTTTTAGTTGCATGTTGGGGCTAGAAACTCCCGGCCGGGACAGAAATTGGCCTGCAGACAGATTTCTGCCCTTGAAATGATGAGGCAAGCTTCATGGGCATGGCCCAAAACGTGCACAATATATAATGTTTGACTGTATCCAAAATTATAGCCACCACTTTTCGAATAAGTGACTTTACCCATCCACACATGCAGTCTCACACCATAAAACTGACCGAATAGTGCCACTTTTGAAGACTGGGTCCTCTACTCTGACCTCCATCCTCAATAGACGGTGAAATGGCAAAAACGCCAAACTGCCACTTAAAGATGATGTGGAGTCAGCCTCACAGTGTGAAACAAAAAACATTGTGTATTATCAGCGTTGATTCAAGTTATACTGACAATAGTCGGAAGGGAAATGGAGACTGGTGCATGCATCACAGTAAAAGTACATAAGAAATTGGAGCTCTAGATGTCTGCTATTGTGCAAGCTCAAATTCCTTGTGCAATTGTCTGTTATATACACTCACACACAAACACAAGCACACTCAGGATGACAGTAATCTGACAACATTGTCATTACCAAGGTTACTTTGATATAACAAAATAACGGTTTTCTCCTTTTAATTAACAGCACGTTTTAGACCAAAAGCACTGTTTTGACAGGATCAAATCAAATACTGGTCATGTTTCTATGAAGATGAAAATACCCTGCTTCTGTGGGTGACTACAGGTCATTCAATATAGAATAATGACCAGACGTATGCTAAGTAACATAACGATGTCACAATCATAGTTATTATAATGAGAATCTAAGATGCATTCAAATATTTTGCTTTCAGGGGGGCGTCCGAGTAGTGTAGCGGTCTCCACTGCCTACCAACACGGGTATCGGCGGTTCGATTCCCCGTGTTACCTCCGGCTTGGAGTCCATACAGACACAATTGGCCGTGTCTGCGGGTGGGAAGCCGGATGTGGGTATGTGTAGTGGCCACTGGACTAGCACCTCCTCTGGTCGGTCAGGGTGCCAGCTCGGGGGGGAGGGGGAAGTGGGGGGAATAGCGTGATCCTCCCATTTGCTAAGTCCCCCTGGTGCAACTCCTCACTGCCAGGTGAAAAGAAGTGGCTGGTGACTCCACATGTATCGGAGGAGGTATGTGGTAGTCTGTAGCCCTCCCCGGATCGGCAGATGGGGTGGAGCAGCGAACAGGACGACTCGGAATGGTGGGGTAATTGGACAGATACAATTGGTGAGAAAAAGGGGGAACCCCCCCCCCCCAAAAAAAAATTATTGCTTTGGGCAGCACAATGGTGCAGTGTTTAGTGCGGTCACCTCACAGCAAGAAGGTCCTGCGTTCGAGCCCCAGGGTAATCCAACCTTGGGGGTCGTCCTCTGTGTGGAGTTTGCATGCTCTTCCCATGCCTGCGTGGGTTTCCTCCTGGGGCTACGGTTTCCTCCCACAGTCCAAAGACATGTAGGTCAGGGGAATCAGCTGTACTAAATTGTCCCTAGGTATGAATGTGTGTGTGTGTGTGTGTGTGTGTGTGTGTGTGTGTGTGTGTGTGTGTGTGTGTGTGTGTGTGTGTGTGTGGACCCTGTGTGATGGCCTAGTGGCCTGTCCAGGGTGTCTCCGCGCCTGCCGGCCAATGACTGCTGGGATAGGCTCCAGCATCCCCGCGATCCTGAGAGCAGGATAAGCGGTTCGGATAATGGATGGGTGGACATATTGCTTTCAACATGTCCATCATTGTCTCTCATGATAATAACTTAGTTTTGTGCTCTACTGGTAACAAGACTGACATAACCAATAAACTTTACATTATAGTAATAAGAAGAAGAATAAAAAGCATTGACTATACATCTATGTTCATGACTTTTTTTTTCTCTGATAATCAATATTCTATTTAATTGTGTAATGGAAGACATTAATGACTGCATTCTACAAGTGTTGATTGTTCCAACAGCACTTTACTGACTCTTCAGCTGTAAATACAAAACAAGGTTTTAACACAAACTATTCAACCTACTTCGTTTTTTCTTCTCTCAGCGCATTGTTGGAAATCACTCACTCGAGGCGCCAATCAAACAGGAAGGAAGTATTCATTTTTTTTATTTTTTTTACTGTGTTCTGTAAGGTGTCATTGAGTGCTCTGAAAGATGCCCACAAATAAAATGCTTTATTATTATTATCATTATTATTATGGCAGAGATGTGCTTCAAAATAAAAGTCTGCATCATGAAATAATAATACAGCAGGAATTTCTCATGTAAACGTTTGTCAAACATAAGCATACTTCAATCAACTTTACTTATCAATATTCACTTATTCACCATTTTAATTCATAGCATCCTCCCACCCGATGAATAACAGTTCATCGTTAAATAGTTACAACTACTCATCTCTATTCAACTATCTCCAAAGGATTTATCAGTTGAACAGGTCTTCTCAAAACACTTCCTGTAGAAGTCCGAACAGAACATCAACAACTAAGTCCATCACGCTCAGGAAACAACTCTCCCACATTCCCTAATTTCCAGGTGTGGCATGGCGTATTGTCCTCTCCAATAAGAACGTCTCCCACCTTTACTATAGTGGGTGTAGGGCAGGGGTGCCCAACTCCAGGCCTCGAGGGCCACACTGTCTGCGGGTATTTGTTCCAACCATGCACTACACCACCTGATTTAACTAATTAGCTCACCTCTTGCACCAAGGAGGGAAAGGAGTTAGTTAAATCAGGTGGTGTAGTGCATGGTTGCAACAAACACCTGCAGACGCTGCGGCCCTCCCTGGGGTAGGGGTATCACATTTGTGAGCCAATGTTAAGTCCATTAGATAGTCCTTATGCTAGTGGTTCCACAGGCCATTCAAAAGTATCTGTCTGTACTTCCACCTGCAGACCATCTTCTCCCTGTTAAGGCGGATCGATTGAATCTCCTGTACTACTGTCTTTGTTGGGAGAGAAGTCAGTCTGTTCCCTATCAGAAAGTGAGCGGTTGTGATTGGCTGAGGATCGTCAGCATCAGAGTGCACATACGAGAGGGGCCTGAAATGTAGCACTGCGTCCACCTCAGTAAGCCTGGTAGTCAACGCCTCAAAGTTCAGCAAGGCTTTATAAGACCTTTCTTTAAACACGTCTTAACTGATCTAAAAAATGCAGTCTGCAGTCAATAGAAAGGTAGGTCCATTACACCACAGCTGAATCTGCAGCACACATCTCACTGTGTTTTGTTTTCATTTTAAAATGTCCAACAGCCCCTCTAAAGTACAATGACCAAGGTGCTCATTACGACCGTTTTGGATGTTTAAAGTGTAAAACATTTGTGAAAAATAAGATACAGACTTGACGCTCTCTGAATGCTCCTAAAATTGCATATATTTGCATTAAAATTAGTTTTAGATCAATTGCACAAAAAAAAAAAGTTACGATAAGATCTACCTAAACTGACCATGACCAGTCAACATGACCGCACATAATTTGTGCGTGACTGTGCGTGTCATGTCAATATTTATGACATGTCGGTCACATCACTTCCTTCATGACGTTCATTGCTCTTCCTAGAAACAAACTAGCGTTTTCCAGTACAGAGTAATACACTAACTTTGATTTTTGATTATTGCCAACATGTCTGGTTACAGACGCCATTTCACACGCACCAGGACTACCACCGAGGCATTGCAGTATTTACAGGCGTTAGACAGCGGTGATTTTAAATTGTTTGAAAAATAGTATTACAGTTGTTAAAATGTCAATTCTGGTGTCAGTTGTTTCTTAATGGACATACAAACATATGTAATGCATTGATATCTCAATTGGGTATTTATCTTGATAGAATATAGTTTAAAAACCTTGGGCGGACGGTCCGCGGTGGTGTGGCGGTCTAAGCACCGGCTTTGTGTCAATGCAGTTGCCCAATGGGGACTGGGGTTCGCGCCCCGGTCTCGTCAGATCCGACTATGGCCGGACTCGGTGAAGCAGCAATCATTGGCAAAGCTGTCTTCGGGAGGGGGGCGGAGTTGGCTTGTGTTCGTCACGTGAATGTGTCTCTGGTGTGTCGGAAAAAACAGTGGTTCGGCCTGGAGTCGCCTTGTCACGAAAGTGGCGAGGCGGTCTCTTTCGAGACTGCCGGCCGGAGAGACGCAGTTGGCGAACGCATGCAGTACGAGGGTGGGTGTTTGAATTAAAATAGGGATCGATTGGCCACTAAATTGGGAGAAAAAGGGAAAAATCAGAAATAAATGTTTTAAAAAACCTTGGGCGGAACGACCGCCCATGGTTTTTAAACTGTGGGCGGTCGTTCTAGTAGTTTTTTAAGTTCCGGATGTTGTTTGGCACTGGTTCAATGGTTATTTTCTTCTTCTTTTTTTTTTTTAATATTTCACGTTTTATAGCCCTTATTACATTTGTTGGATTAGCAATATGTGTTTTCCGTTTTGTTTTTCGGGTAATAGTTTCACTTTTTCTATTCAAGTTCAACCATGTCTCTCTGAAGTTTAAATTGTTTAAAAATAGTATTATAGTTGTTGAAATGTTAATTTTGGTGTCAGTCGTTTCTTAACAGACATACTAACATATGTAATGCATTAATACCTCAACTGGATATTTATCTTGACAGAATATAGAGTTTAAAAACCGACCGCCATTTTGACCGCCCATAGTCATTTTAGGTAAGAGTGAAATCCCGGTCGTTCTAATGTTAAATCAAACACAAATTCATCCTTTTCTGGTGTCCACACTCGTCCCAATACTTTCAATAAATTCCCACTTGAGTCTGGTTCTGTTATACATTGTATTGCATTCTCCTCTCACTTTGCTTTGGGATCTGGCTTGTTTGTCACCCATTTGCATAGAGTCATGCCAGCAGCTGACAAAATGTCCTGTGCACCAGTGTTGACTGAGTAGGCTTCTCCCACATCACACGAGCTTGCAATGAAATCATCCACATATAATGATGCACACGACGGCTTTACAGTTTTAGATTGCTATGTCTCGTACTGTTGAAGGTGCTTCTTAATAGTCGCTGCTAGAAGGAATGGGCTTGGCGAGACTCCACATGTGACTCTGTTCATTGTCATTATGAGCAGTCTTCACAGTCTTTAATTGTAAGCCCATGTAGCCACAGAAACCTAACAGCGTATTTGTCCCCATCAGCTAGCACAATCTCTAGAAAAGCCTTAGTAATACCAGCTTTGCAGGCTATCTTGTGTAGTCTGAACTTAATTAGCACATTCAACAGGTCCGGGTTCAGGTTTGGCCCAGTCAGTAACCAGTCATTTAGGGGTGGGCAACAGTTCTTGTGTGATGACGCATCAAACACGATTCTTAATTTGGTGGTTACCTTATCTTCTTAGAGAACTGCCTGACGAGGAAGGTAACATGTCACAGCCTCCATTTTCTCTGGTGACGTGTTGTTTACAGGAATATCCTTACAAATACCCTTCTGCAGATAGTACTGGATCCATTTATTGTACCCTTCATAAAGAGTTACATCAGCTTTTAGCCTTTTCCTTAAAATGTCAAACCTTTTCTTGACAACCCGGAAATTGTCGGGTAGATCTGGTTTGTCTCATCGCCATGGTAGCCTGACTTGGTAGCATTAATTTTTAAAGGTTATGGTCTGCTCAAAGTTCTCAACAGGCTCTGTCTCCTCTGGGCATTCAGTTTTTGCGTTAACAATGTCGCCTAGGGACTCAATTTCCCAGAAAGTGTGCAACTCCTTTGAGACTCGAGTTTTGTCCTCTAAACTAATGTGCATGCATGTGGTTTTTGCCACGCTAAACACAGAATCTTGTCCATGCACAACCCATCTAAATATAATTTCTAAAGCTACCAGGGATTCATTTAATCTGTCAACGTGGTCTGACACAACTTGCCAGTAAAAGTATGCTCCTATTAGCACAAACAACTCTGGATCATCCACACCCTCTAACAGGGAATCCGCAAGCTGCAACCCTTTCGTTTTGAGTTCTTGAATATGCTCCCTAGGAACTCTCATTATAGCAGAGCACACTTGAGGAGTTCTTTTTTTCTTCTTCCTTAATACACTTATTTATAATCTTTACAGATGTATTACAGCTGCAAGTTACCTAAAGACTAGAAATGTGGGATACTGTGGAACTTAACTGTAACAAGTACATTACACCTAGGTACATAATGCAAAAAAGCGAAAAAACATAAACATAGAGATACAAACAAAAAAGCTCATAAGACATGAAATAGCTGCCATAATTATACACTCGAAGCTTGAAGTTGATAAAAAGTTAATGATTATCTACATTTTCGACAAATTGATTTTGTTTTGTTTTTTGTATTTTGTGGTAGATCATCAAAACCCAACAACAAGTACAATGAAGGAATTTGGAGAGCTTACACTTATACAATCTCCACTACATCTTACCCCACAACACCACACCACTCAACCAAAAGGAAACATCACCCTCCCTCCCTCTCCAACCACAAGAGAAGTGCTCACCTCCACAAATCCACCAACAAAATACTCCTCTCTAACACAGCTACACAACACATCAATACCTCCCCGCCACCACACTTCCAAAAATACTCCACACCTCAGCTTCCCTCTCCCCTCAATGGGCTACACTCCTCCCCAACCTGACAACAAACCATGCATGGCCCAAAACACAATCCAATAAATTAACATTGCATCCTTACTCAAGTTTCTCTCCAAAATCACACTCAGAGTCACACATGAACGCTGTGGTGGTGTCCTGCTACTGGTCTTCATAGAAAACTTTAGCCATGCCAAGGCTGACCTTAGCCACCTTCTTGTCCTTGGCATCAGGGCCCATATTGGTGTGGGCCAGACCCATCCAGTACTTCTCTGTGTGGGCCTGTTAGTCATCAGCGTCTCCCCATCCTGCACTGGCAGGCGCTCATCATCACCTTGCTCATCATCATCCTCACTTTCCTCTTCAGACTCTTCATTGTCGCCCTCATTGCCTCCTTTTGCCTCATCCTCTTCCTCTTTATTGTTCTCTGACTCTGACTCTTCCAGCCACTTACAACAGCAATTATTTCAATCCATTGCTGCATGTTCCACACATTTTCTAGTGTTACCTTGAACCTTCACAATGTTGCGTTTTGTGGTCATGTGAGTGGTAGATCCGACGTGTGAAGGTTCTGTGTTTCTTGTTTATAAACAGGTCATTTAAGAGCTTTTACCAGGTTCTCGTCAATGAAGCTCATTTGGCTACCACCATCTAACAAACATCATACAATTTTTCTCCCTTCCGAGCTCCCTGTCCATGTTTTAACGGTCTGCAACAACACTGCATTCTGTCCATTAGTCTTTGGTTTCATAGTGCTAGATCTTAAAGACACCACAGCATCTGTACCACCACTACTCACATCTGGCTGCACTTCACCCTGATCACAGATTGACTAGTGATGTCTGTGACCACACAAAGCACATGTGACACCTTTTACTTTGCAGAATTTGGCAATGAGTTTTGGAACTAAGCACAGAGAGCACCCCCCTCCCCCAGTTTTCTTTGCGAGCAGACACTGAATTATCTGAGCAACATTCTGGTTTATGGTCTGGACTGTCACAGTACACACAGTTCTGATGTGCATTACTAGCTGTGTGTAATGCAGTGGTTGAGGGCATGCTACATGTCTTATAATTTGTTCCACTGGAAGCCACAGAATGGTCGGATATTTACTGTGTGTGGTGGGGGGGGGGTTCCTTGTGTGAGCACCCTGATCGGATAAATTGAAACTCTCTCTGTGCTTTGCACCTCATTTTACAGGAATAGAATGAGCTTGGGCACTTTCCATTCACCACGTGGGTCTGACTTGCGTGTGTAGGCTAATGCAACATCATCTAATATTAACTGCATTAACACTGGACACATTAAACTACCACATGTCACAGGAAATGCCCAGGGATTCCAAACCACGCATCTGAATTCCACATTCATCATGCAAACGTCCTAGGGCTGCAATATCTGAACACCTTTTCACAGGAGTCAGGTTCAGTAATTCTGGCATGTGCGCACTGACTACAACGTCCTTTCTTCCAAGTCTATTTCTAAGTTAATCAATCGCTGCATCATCATTACTGTCAGTAAGCGTGAGCCCCACTGCTGATTTTGCTGCTGCTCCAGTTAGATAGGATTTCAGGTAAGTAAACTTGTATTATGAATATCAGCCTCGTACTGGCTCCAGACTTCCTGCCACTGGCTTATTTCTACATGAAACTTCTCAATTTCTAATTTTGGCAGCTTGACAAACTGTTGGTTCATAGATCCGAAAGAGTTTGCACTTACGTCACTCGCACGCGTACGCGTGGTCTCAATACTCCTTTGACGCAATCTGGTAGCACGTGTTTTCCCCAGAATAACGCGGTCCTGGTAATCCTGTGAGCTTTCGGTTTCTGCTTCACATCCCTCATTCGGAGTTCCCTCCTCAATGCCTTGGTCCAAGCCAATGAAAGTGTCCTCCTTCGTGGACAGCACTGACAACATTTCACGCAGCTTATCACAGTCGGGTTCTTCCTTGCTTATTTCCTCTTCAGCCGGAGTCAATAGCTCCCTCGTGGATGTGCGAATTGCAGCACGTTTTTATTTCCACCTGTCGCATGTGTAACGGGGGCAGTCCTATGCTGTTCTCTGCTGGTCAGCCTGCTGCACGCCCGTCACTTCCATCATCAGCTCTGCGTTGTGTTCTATTTTCGGTGGGGTCCCAGGTGTTATGGGGGGCCCTCAGTCTCTCATCATCATCATCATCATCATAATCAAGGAAGGAGGGGGGACACACAGGACTCTATTTGGCTCACCTTGCCATTTATTTTGGTTTCAAACCCTTCGACAACCGTCCAGTCCTCCAGCGGGAGCGGTGTTTCTTACGGACGTGGGGGTCGAAGTTCAACCACTGCCCGGACTCCACTCGTGTGCGTTAGAAGTAGAAACCGTCCACGGGACTCCGATGTAAGAAAGGATAAACAAGTATTTTATCCCACAGCTTGCAGTATCTTCTTACAGGGATACTCAAGGTTACGTTCTCCTCAACCCGCAAAACTGTCCCACGGTAAGAAACACGCGTGGCTCGGCTCGATTGCTGCTTGAGACTCCTCCCACAAAACAAAAATGGCCTCTCCCGCGTTCCGTCTTCCGTGTACCCATAAGACCTCTCTCTTAAAACGACAGTACACGTATATGACGGTCGTTGTAAAACACATAAAAGTAAATAATGACATAAAATAAAATGTAGTAAACACAAATAACAGCACACAGACAGGATTTGGTGATATTTCATACTCAAACAAAATAAAATAAAAACATTAATTTTAACCTGGTTACATTCACCCCTCCTGAAATTCACCAACATCCTGACAGCAGGGTAAAAAGAGAAAGAGGAAAGGAAAAACCCATCACTGACTACTGGCACAAGTGAAAAGAAGGACCTAGTCCTCCAGTCAACTTAGGAGCTACCTCGGTTACGAGGTCCAGAAAATAATGAGGTTGATCAAGTCTCAGAATTCCCTTAGATCAATGTGACGCCTGATACGCCACACCATGCACTTGGCCCAAAACAACCCTGTCTGATAGACACCTAATAACTCACATTAAACTAGTTTGAATGACTCCAACCTCCATCAAAGTTCAAACCCTCACACTCCGTAGAAATGGCATCTGAGCCATAGATTCTATTAACCTGTTCACTGACCTCACCACCCTCCCTGTGCGTGTCCTAACCCGACCATCGCTCTCTACTTGTGTGCGTGAGACAGTGCGAGCTGCAACATCTGTATCGAGTGAGGGTGGTGCCCCTGTGTGCGAATCAGTGTGAGATATAACACCTACATCGAGTGAGTGTGATGCCTCTATGTGTGGTGCATGTGTGTTGTGTGGTGCGTGTGTGTTGGGTGGAGACTGAGCAGTGGCCCCCACAGGACTGACTACCAGACTAGATGGAATGAACTCTTCCGCTTCTGCCCACTCAGATCTAGGTGAGTCTCCAAGTGATGAGACTGCTAGCCCCACTGCATCCCCTGAGACCGTCAGGCCATCTGCACTGTCCTCCTCATTGGACCCTGCGCAGTCAAGCAACTGACTGGTTGTACTGGACTCCTCACCCTGATCTAACTCAGGGAGGGGCAAGAAGTTGACCTCCAACAAACGGTTCCTGTGCACCACCCTGGTGTACCCCTCTGCATCCTGAATCTTGTAGACGTGGATATTGGGGTTGACACCGACAACCGTGTACACTCCGTTCTCCCATTTGTCAGCCAACTTTCTCTTCCCTCGCTCACTCTGGTTCGCAACCAAAACACGATCCCCGACAGACAGGACAGTGCCCTTGGCATGTCTGTTGTACTGTCGCGCCTGATGCTGCTGCTCAGCCGTGGAGTGCTTCTGAGCGATCTCCATTGCACTCCTTAGACAGGAAAGCAGAGACTGAGCATAAGAGTCATAATCAACAACGTGAGGGTCATGCAAAACCTGCCTGAACATAACATCCACCGGCAGTCTTGGGACACGCCCATACATCAGGAAGAAAGGCGCGTAACCCGTGGTCTCGTGAACAGTGGCATTGTACGCGAGCGTGAGAGAATGGATCTGCTGAGGCCACTGTTGCTTCTGCTGAAGCGGAAGGGAACGGAGCATATTCCCCATCGTGCGATTAAACCGCTCTGTCCCGCCATTACCCATAGGATGGTAGGCCGTCGTGTGGGACTTCGCTACACCCGCCAACCTGAGAAGCTCTGCAATCAGGTTGCTCTCAAAGTTTGTGCCCTGGTCAGAATGTATTCTCTCCGGAAACCCGTAAACACAGAATACATGATCCCAGAGTTTCTTGGCGACCTGCTTCGCTGTCTGATTGGCGCAGGGGAATGCGTGAGCAAGCTTAGTGAAGTGGTCAGTAACCACTAGGACATCGACCGACCGCTGCTTACTGTCCTCAGCGGACCAGAAATCCATACACACAAGCTGCATCGGTGCGGAGGTTTTAATGCTCTCCAGGGGCGCGCAAGCAGCTGGCTCTGGGGTCTTCCCAAACACACATCTCCGACAGCATCTGACATATGCTCTGATATCCCTCTCCATGTCAGGCCAATAAAAACGCTGCCTTGCAAGAGAGAGAGTACGGTCCTGGCCCTGATGACCAGCGTGATCGTGGATGCCAGACAGTGCCTTGTCTTTCAGACTCAGAGGTAAAACATACTGAGACCTCCTCTGCTTGGACACTGGGTCCTTTGTCACCCTGTACAAGACACCATCATTGACTTCCAACTTCTCCCACTGTTTCAGCAGCCTGAGGACCTTCTGGTCAGCACCATGCCTCTCACGCCTCGATGGCCGCTTCCGAACAGCGACAAAGGGCAACACCTTGGAGATGCAGGGGTCCTGCTCCTGACTCAACCTGAGCTCCTCGGTGGATAACATTGGCAGTGTATCCTGACCACCCGACAGATGCTGAACATGCTGGACCAAACTGAGTGCTGTGAATACTGATGCATCAGGCCAGTCACATTTGGCTTGACAAAAAGCCCTGACCTCAGCTGCATCACAAGCAAACCCAGATCGCGCACTACTCAGTGTTTGGGACTGGCAACTGAGTCTGAAAACATCCTGCACAGAGTCCCCCTCAACCCCGTCGGCTTCCTGAACAAGGGCCGGGTAGGGCTCCCTAAGTAGCCTCTGACTGACGGGCTTGGAAAAAGGGTCGCGACTCAATGCATCCGCCACCACGTTTTTCTTCCCTGGCAGGTGTTTGAGATCGAAGGTGTAAGACGCCAACTTAGACACCCAGCGGATCTCACACGCGTCAAGCTTCGGCTTCGTTAGGAGATAAGTCAGCGGATTATTATCTGTCCAAACGGTGAAGCTTTGACCCTTCAGCCAGTGGCTGAACTTTTCACAAACACTCCACTTCAGCGCCATGAACTCCAGTCTATGAGCTGGATACTTCCGCTGTGAGGCACTGAGGGACTTGCTTGCAAAACCAACAGGTCTGGCCTTGGACTCTCCTCGGGGCACTTGAGACAGCACCGCGCCGAGTCCGTCCAAAGACGCATCGACCGACAAAATGAAAGGCACCTCAAAGTCTGGATGGGCAAGCACCACACACTCCAGTAACATCGTCTTCAACAGATCAAATGCTTCCCCACATTCCACCGTCCAGTCTGCGGAGGTAAGCTTACGGAAGCTGCCATGGGGCTTCTTATCCTTAGCCGACCTCCCCCTCCTCTTTTGTCCAGCTGTAAGGGCGAACAGGGGCTTAGCCACGGAGGAGCAGTTCGGGAGGAAATGCTGGTAGTAAAATACCATACCAAGGAAAGATTTGATCCTACGAACAGAAGGCGTGCACCCATCACCTTCCATGAGATCCTGCACTGTCATGTTGGAGATGACCTCTACTTTGGAGGGATCGACAGACACACCTCCGCCATCAACCACGTGGCCCAAAAACCGCACCCGCTTCTGCAGCAGATGACACTTCTTCGGAGCCAGTTTCAAGTTGTTCTCCCTCAACCTCTGAAACACAGTGCGGAGCCTCGACAGAGCCTCAACCTCTGACGGCGCGAAGACAAGAAGATCATCAAGATAGCACAAAAGCTTCGTGAAGTTCAGATCCCCAAAGATCCCAATCATCATTCTCATGAAGGCTGCAGGGCTATTACAAAGGCCCTGTGGCATGCGATTGTATTCATGCAACCCAAGGGGAGTCGTGAAAGCAGTGTACTTCTTGTCATCTTCATGCATTGGGATGTTGAAGAAGCCAGAGGTGAGGTCCATCGTACTAAAGAGGCAGTTACCACCCAGCGCGGCAAGACAGTCCGACTGGTGTGGCAAGGGATGAGCGTCTTTCAAGGTCCGAGCATTCAGCCATCTGAAATCAGTGCAGATCCGAAGCCCGCCATCCTTCTTCCATACCATAACCAGCGGTGAAGCGTATGCGCTCGAGGACTTCCGGATAATCCCTTTCTCCTCCATATCAGTGAGAACCTGTCTCAACTTCTGATAGTGGGCTGGGGGAACCCTCCTGTAGGGCAAGCGAAAGGGGCGCTCATCCACCAGATGGATGCGATGTGTGTATCCTGTGACCTTGCCACAGTCCAGAGAGTCCCTGGAGAAGATGTCATGGTACTCGGTGAGCAGCTGAGTGAGCTGGGACTTGCATGCCTCACTAACCTGACAGGAGCTGAGGTCAATGTCACTGAGTCCGAGCTCTGACAAACTCCTAGCCGGCTGGACAGGGGGACAGGCACTATCTGTGGCGTTGGACTCATGCCTCCCTGCAACTGATTGCAGTCCCTGGAAAACATTAAAGTCCTCAATCGCCAAGCATGGAAACACATCAGCCAACTTGCAGTTCCTTTTCAGTGTGATGGCTTTGTCAGATGGATTGACAACAGTCATGGGTACCCACCTATCACCCCAGAGCGGTGTGACAAGTCGACCTACGAGGACACTGCGTGGCATGGCCTTGGAGTCTGTCGGCTCCACAACAACAGTGCTTCCAGCTGACATAGGCACCTTAGCAGGAAGTCTGCCCCAGACTAAGTGCTCGTGCCTCGGTAAGAGTGTCACGGCCTGGGTGAGCTTAACAGTACCTATCTTCTCAGGAACTGCACCACCCCTCCAGCGCTCTACATTCGTGAACATGGACAAGAACTGTTCAACGTCAGGACTAGACGGATGTTCCTGTCTGGACGCGATGTCCCAGTACTCAGTACCACTCTTGAGTACATGGGCCACATGTTTAATGACGTTTGTGCCGACTATCAGATCATCATGCTGACCGGGCACGACCAGAGTGGGTATGACAAAGGAAACACCATAAAGCTGCATGTTGAGGTCATAAAAACCATCAGGCCTAGTCTCCAGACCACCGCAGCCAATCAAGACAATGTTCTCTTCAGGCTGCTGCTTCTCAGGTAAAACACCCCCAGAGCGGAGCTTCTCTACTGCATTTTCACTGATACTGCATGACATAGAGCCAGTATCCAACATGCCATTAAGCTGCACACTCTGGTTGATAAGAACAGGAGCATAGAACAAGTCACTGAAAGCCTGAATCCTCTGTGTCGCCTGAATGACCATACGCGAACCCTGAGGTGCTTTGGCACACTTGTCTTCATACAAGTGAGCCAGGTCGGAGACATCAGTGAGGGATACATCTACATTACCCACACCATCCCTCTCTAGGTGTGGGTTTAGTAGTTTAACGGACGAGACTGACGACCAGCTCTTCCACCAGGCTGAGAACGGAGCTGGTTGGGCGGCTGAGGGTGAGGACAGTCCCTCTTCCAATGACCAGGAGACAAACAGTTTATACATCGGTTCTCCCGGCTGCAGTGGGAAAATGTGGAGTGATCCGGAGACTTACAAACCCTGCACAACCTCTGCGGTGCGTCTGACACCTGCCCTGCAGCGCTAGCTGGCGGTTGAGTCTGCGTCGGTGTCCGGACTGCAGCGCTAACTGGAACCTGAGTCTGCATTTTGACCAAACGGTCTAGCAAGCTCACCAAACTCCTCATATAATCATCACCGCCAGAGACAGGTGCAGGAGACGGTGTAGGAGACCTTGCACAAAATGGTATAGGAGATGACGCATGAGCCGGGACGGGAGATAGCACCACCGGCACGGTCGTGTTCAAGTCGGGAGCCATGTCGACTACAGGGACATGAACCTGTGAATGGAACCTACGCTCTACCGCGCCTGCTTCACGTTGTCCACCTGCAGCAACACGGGACTTCCTCTCCAGCATGTGCTCATCAAGCCTCTCCTGGATCTCGCTAGCAGACCATTTCCCTGCGGACTTGAACTTAAAAACATTGGCAAGAGACTGATCTGGACAGTGTTTGATAAACATCATGCTTACCTCGTGGCTTGGCTCTTCAATACTACGGCCCTGCCACTTCAAGCATTCGTCAGCCACCTCCACTGTCTTATTAAGCCTAATCCAATACTCCATAGCGTCCTCACCTGGCTTGGGCAGCGTACTGTAAAAGTCCGCCAGGGGCATGCTCGAGTATGTGAAGTCACTAAAGTGTTGCTTCAGTACATCAAAAATAATGTGGGGGTTCGCTATGTGGTCGACAGATGTGTTGCGCAGCTTTATCCTCACCACGTCCCTTGCTTTCCCCATAAGCTTAGCTAGAATCTCATGTGACTGCTCACTAACTGGAATGGCTCGCTTCCTCAAATACAAAGTCATAAGGCTCTCCCACTCATGAACTGTAAACTTATCAGAGCTATCGCCCCTGAAAATAGGAGGCTCCCTAGCGTCTGTCTGCATTACTACTCTAACACTAGGAGCTGTCTCCGAACACGGTTCAGCAGACCTAGCACTGTCTGTGTGTGTGTTTCTAAGCATTTGTGTTTCCTGCAGCTTAGCAGTGATTGACTCTCCTATCTTCTCTGCTAACCGAGTAATGAGCATGGCTAACTCACCCACTGGCTGCTCGCTGTTACCCAGCACAGCCCCTTCGCTGATAACTGGCCTGGCCCATTCTACGTAGCGTGTGGAGGTGAACTGAGGAGTGCCAAATGTGGTCGGGTCTCTGGGTCCTGGTGCTCTGGTGTCTGGTTCCCCGCCCTCTAAGAGCTGCCCGAAACTCCTACCTACACCTAGCCGTAAACCCCCACCCACATCTAACTGGTACCCCCTCTCCATAGCACACTGGCGATCCAAAAGATCCTGATCAGCAATGTTACCCCCACCTACGTACGAACCACCCTCTGCCATGTTCCTACCTCTAACACTCAGATAAAATAAAAAATAAAATAAAAAAAGTGAAAAGCTCAATTCATTTAAATAATTGAATCTAGAAATCACTAAGAGATTGAAACAATCACACACAATCAACAAATTCACCAATAGATTAATCACATATGCACATATCCAGTAGTTTAGATCAATAGATTATTCACACGAGTCCTTCAATCACATCAACATTAACCTTTTTTTCCTTTTTTTTTTTCGTGTGTTTTTCTTCCTTCAGTATATACAAATGTCCTGTTCACAAGCCCAGTCCATGGTAACCACAGCTATGACTGTTCAGTGTCCACACAGCTCAACTCCAGTCCACTGTAACATGAGTGTACAGTCTATAGAAATACCTGAGGACGTCTGGGGCTTGATGACGACAGCAGCCTCCCGCGGCGAGCAACTGATGTCACTCTCAGAGTCCAGGAGGGTCACGGCACCAATGTAACGGGGGCAGTCCTATGCTGTTCTATGCTGGTCAGCCTGCTGCACGCCCGTCACTTCCATCATCAGCTCTGCGTTGTGTTCTATTTTCGGTGGGGTCCCAGGTGTTATGGGGGGCCCTCAGTCTCTCATCATCATCATCATCATCATCATAATCAAGGAAGGAGGGGGGACACACAGGACTCTATTTGGCTCACCTTGCCATTTATTTTGGTTTCAAACCCTTCGACAACCGTCCAGTCCTCCAGCGGGAGCGGTGTTTCTTACGGACGTGGGGGTCGAAGTTCAACCACTGCCCGGACTCCACTCGTGTGCGTTAGAAGTAGAAACCGTCCACGGGACTCCGATGTAAGAAAGGATAAACAAGTATTTTATCCCACAGCTTGCAGTATCTTCTTACAGGGATACTCAAGGTTACGTTCTCCTCAACCCGCAAAACTGTCCCACGGTAAGAAACACGCGTGGCTCGGCTCGATTGCTGCTTGAGACTCCTCCCACAAAACAAAAATGGCCTCTCCCGCGTTCCGTCTTCCATGTACCCATAAGACCTCTCTCTTAAAACGACAGTACACGTATATGACGGTCGTTGTAAAACACATAAAAGTAAATAATGACATAAAATAAAATGTAGTAAACACAAATAACAGCACACAGACAGGATTTGGTGATATTTCATACTCAAACAAAATAAAATAAAAACATTAATTTTAACCTGGTTACACATGGTTCAGACATTTCTACTGGTTAGTTCCCAACTTATTTCAGTCCAAAGTTCAAAGTAAATCATTTTCCAGGGTTTCGGCACCAAACAATGTAATAGCAGACATTAATGACTGCATGTACACGTGTCGAACGCTCCAAAAGCACTTGACTGACTCTTCAGTAAACAAAAACAAGGTTTTAACACAAACTATTTAACCTACTGCGCTTTTTTCCCTTCTTCTTCTCCTCTAACGGCTTCGTCCGAAATCACTCAAGGCGTCAATCAACAGGAAGGAAGTATTCTGGCAGAGATGCACTTCAAAATAAAAGACTGCATGATGAAATAATACAGCGGGTATATCTCATGTGAACATGCTTGCCAAACATAAGCATACGTCAATCGGTTCATTTACTTATTAATATGAACTTATTCACCATTTTAATTCACAACAATGTGTGCTAATTTAGACATCATCTGTGTTGCACCTTCCATTTGCTGTAGTTGTTTTATTTTTATTCTATTTTTTTAATGGGGCTGTCAACATGTGATGCAGTGCAGAGGTATGGGGGGGGGGCTATATTCTCACATCACTTTAAAGGCATGAAAATACATTCAGATGTAAATGTCTAAGAAATGCAGAGGGAGTGAGAGCAGCTTTTGATGAAAGCTAATAATATCTTCTAACATCCAAGTGTGTTATTTCGTTTGTTGACGTTAGGCCATTTTCCATAGTAGAGGGACCTTAGCACTGGGACTCATGCTTACTGGGAAGCAGGTTCTGCTTTCATTCCCATCATGCTGAAAGAACAGCGATGACGGGGAACAAAATGAAAGGTGGCGTGATGTGAAGGTTGAGCAATTGATGTAATTACACACGCAACGCTGTACACTGTGAACACAATGACAATATGATGTTGTAACTGTGCCAACAACCGAGGAACAGTAACTTTTTCTTTTTCTTTTTTTTTACTCAATGCGATCTTAATCAGACACAGTTCAAAGAGCTGATACACAATATGCATGTGCAGATCTGATGTATTTCCTCAGTGTATTATAGTCTTGTTTTTTTAGATATATCTCATTGTTTGCCATTGATGTCTCTTGTTGCTCATTGTTTGTCAAACCGAGTTTATTTGTGTAACTCAAAATCATATTTCCGATCTCAGAAGGCTTTAAGTTCACATCACATTCTCCACACACACACACACACACACACACACACACACACACACACACACACAGCGCATGAAAACGAAAAATTAAAAGTGCCCCCTACCTACCCTCAGACCATTAATTTAGAAGAGGGGGGAAACAGTAGGAGAAACCTCTGATGTTAATCAGAGGAGGGATATGTCCTCTAGCAGCGAGAGGTGCAGGGCTGTAGTCAGCCTACTAAAAGGAAAAGAACAGAATGAAAAGAAGTGGATAATTTTTCCCAAAAAAAAAGTGGGCCTTTTCTTAATTTTTGTTCTGTTCCAAAAGCAAGATAATTTATGCAAACTGGCCTTTGACCTACTATGGCTGCTCATATACTATTTTGAACTATATATTATATTACACTATATTTTTATAGTCTACTATAACAGACATTTGAGGCTTAAATGTATCACGTGACTATGGGCTTAATATGATCATAAAGGTGCTCTCTATTTGGCAATAATCGAGGCAATTCTCACTTGGGGTTGTCCTTGCCGATTGAAGCCACAGGGGTCTGAGTCTGGGGCAGATTATCCTCTGGTAGGGAAGGGCTCAATACTCGAGGTTTTGCTGTTTCCCTTTACCCACTGACCCCCGACCAGTCTCAGCGGCCGACTATTCAGGGACAGGTTTTATTTTGTCACGATTCCATTGCGTAGTGTGAATGGACCAAAGACTGAAATCAGAAGCCGGCCTGGGGGACGGCCGACGGTTTGGAACATAAACAGTATGGTTAGGATGTGCAGCCACTTTATCAGCAACGACTACCACCAGCACACACAATCATTTAACACTAGAACGGCCGGGATTTCACTCCTACCTGAAACAACCATGGGCGGTCAAAATGACGGCCGGTTTTTAAACTCTATATTCTGTCAAGATAAATACCCAGTTGAGACGGTATTAATGCATTGCATATTTTAGTATGTCTGTTAAGAAACAATTGACACCAAAATTAAAATTTCAACAACTTCTAAGACTATTTTTCAAACAATTTAAAATTGCCGATATCCATCGCCTGTATAAATACTGCAACGCCTCGGTGGTAGTCATGGTGCATCTGAAATGGTGTCTGTAATCAGACATGGTGGCAATAATCAAAAATCAAGTTTAGACTATTTCTCTGCACTGGAGAACGCTAGTGTGTTTCCAGGACAGAAAGATGATCTTCGCGAAGGAAACAGTGACATGACGCGCACGATCACGCGCAAATAACGAGCCGTCGTTTTGACCGCTCATGGTCGTTTTGGGTAGATCTTATCGTAACTATTTCGTGCAATTGATCTAAAACTCATTTTAATGCAAATATGTGTAATTTTAGGGGCATTCAGGAGCGGCATGCCTGTACCTCTTGTTTTACCCTTTTCGCAAAGTTATTAAAACTTTGAAAATCCAAAATGGTCAAAACGACTGCCTTGCACGTTTCAATAACAATGGCCACAACCATGCCGCTTGTTGAGCCGCCTTCACTCCGCTGCGACCGTTTCAAATCATTTCTTCATCCATGTGAGACATTTTGAATTGTGTTTTTTGCTGAGTTTGGAGCAAAGTGACTGCTGTACAAACTGCATTAAAGGCTAGTTGCTAGTGATCCGTGTTCGTTCGTTTGCTTGTACGTTGACCGACAGACTATGCTTGGCTCTTCTTCTTCTTCTTCTTCTTCGTTAGTCTCAGTTCTTCAACTTCCTCTTTGAGCCGACGTGTTTCCGCGAGATTCTTCTTCTTCTTATTTTGATGAGGCGTTAAGAATTGATGGACTTTATGGGTGAAACCCTCTATCTGTCCCATAATACGAGCGTTTCTGATCACTGAAAACATATCTTTCCGAAAACGCTCTCCAAAGGGGTTAAACTTTAAAATCCTGGGGATGGTGAAGGCAAAGCTTATCAAAAATGAAGACATATGATTGTCATAAAGCTGCCAGCCCGAGTTGCATGGGTCATGAAATAATGAAACCTGGGAGTTTGATTATCATCTCAATAGCTCAGTTTGGACGCCAAAGTTTTCAAAATCAATGAGAACACACCACTGTGGATCTAAATGTGTTAAAGGCCCATGGAAAGGCCAGTTGAGGGTATCAGGAATTCATATTTTGATATCGGATTTTCATTTTTTTTATGTTAACAACGCAATTGTTGAACACCAGTAGTTGATATCGGTAATTTAGTCATTGATATCGGGAATATCAATTTTAACTAGTTAAAATAGCAACTGAGAAATCAAAGATGCTATTTTAACTACTTTAAGTGCCAATTGTTGGTATCTGGTTATCCAAAGGAGTTGAATCAACTGATTCAACTCCTTTGGATAACCATGACCTGGATGAATGAGAACATTCACAGACATGTTGGTATCAGGAATTCAGTTTTAAGTAGTGAAATGCTAACTATTATGGCAAGCTGAATAGATTTAAATCCACGTTTTAGTACATGTTGAAATTAAATTAGATGTGGGCGTGTGCTCGGTGCGTGCGGTCAGATGGGGTGTATAGTAGCATGCAGCTTGATTTATTTTATGGTTATTTTACGCTTTATTCTGATTAATTGATATATCTTATGTCTGTTTTTGGTAGGTGCGTGTACATTTTTTACATTTCTTGGAGTGTCTGCTCATTGTTTTCGTTCTAGTAGATGAAGTTTTCTATCGTAATGTTTGCTTTGTCGTTGTAAATTTAAATGTATCGTTTGAATAAAAAAAAATCAGCACCATAGTTGTAATATTCCGGTTTGCAAAACAGCATTGTATATGGGGTTATAAAATATGTATAAATCTACAGAATATATCAAATATTTATTGCAGCCGAAACATAAATTACACTGCATTTGGGTGGTTTATTTGGAAGGAAAAAAATACAAACATTGATTTATGTCAGATATTTTAGCAAGTATTGCAGAAACACGTTTTGGGGTTGTGTTCAATGTATGAAACGTATTCCAATTATTTTCTGGTGAGACCTGAAATAATGTTTGTAATAACTAACAAACTAAAGATCATATACATTCACTGAACAAATATTATAAAAAAATTAAATGTAAAATTATCGCTGGAAATGTTATCAAAACGCATTTTAATGCTTAAACTATCTTAAAATTTTGAATTTTCCACTGAGAATAAAAGGAATTTCAGACTTTTTTTTTTTTTTTTAAATCTTGACACACTTGACAGTCACATGACGTGGACACAGGTTCCACCAACATTGGCTATAAGTGGAAATGTTGATATGAAACATATTTTTGGATCAGAAACGTCGAGATTTTAACATATCCACGGTTTGCAGAAATGTAAAATGCCAACATTTTAATCTGGCGACTGGGTTGTTTCCTCCCATAGAAAATAAATTGCGAGGGTCCGCGGTGGTGTAGCGGTCTAAGCATCGGCTTTGTGTCGATGCAGTTGCCCACCGGGGACCGGGGTTCGCGCCCCGGTCTCGTCAGATCCGACTATGGCCGGACTCGATGAAGCAGCAATAATTGGCAGCGCTGTCTTCGGGAGGGGGGCGGAGTCGGCTTGTGTTCGTCACATGAATGCATCTCTGTGTGTGTCAGAAAAGCAGTGGTTCAGCCTGGATTCACCTTGTCACGAAAGTGGCGAGGCGTCTCCTTCGAGACTGCCGGCCGGAGAGATGCTGTTGGCGAACGCATGCAGTACGAGGGTGGGTGTTTGAATTACAATAGAGATCGATTGGCCACTAAATTGGGAGAAATCATAAATAAATGTATAAAAAAAGGAAAATAAATTGCAACAAGCCTTGACTTTTTAGTGAAAAATGCATTGTTCTATGTTAAATTACAATTGTTACAAGTAAAAATTTAATTTATTTAAATTAAAAGATTAATTCAAATTAAAAGTTAAAATAGCTTGCCATAAACTTTGATATACGAAATTTTATTTTTTGGCATCAATACATACATTGGTATTTCAACTAGTTAAGATTCAGTTTCTAATTTCAACAATTGACTATCAAAAACTTAATTTCTGATATCAACAGTTGGAGTACTAGCTGGTTCAAATTGGATTAATATCAAAAATCAAAATTTCTGATATAAAAATTGTACATTCAAACTTTTTTTTAATGGAATGCATTCCATTCGGTCCAAATAACTCTCATTGAAATGATTGAGGAAAAGTTGTAATTCCCACTAAATTACTTTTTAAACTTTCCATTCATTATCGTCATGTAAATGAGAACACAAATGATAACAATAGATGGCAAAGATTTAAAATATAACACCCCCCCCCAACACACACACACACACACACACACTACCCTGACAGCAACGACTGAATTAGACACTATCACAACAGGAATAAAACAAACATAGAGCTTTTAAAAAACAAAAGAAAAAATGGGGTGATATGTCTGGATGTTGGTATGAGGTAGATTCAGGTTCATGGGGACAGTCAAGAGTGAATTAGACTTGAGACGTCAGTAGATAAGTGAAGAGAGAAATAAATGGGTTCCAAATAAAATGAGAATTATCTGCCTTGTTTTGTCACGTACAACTAATCTTCTCAGGATGCAGGCAGCTCGTTAAATCTCTCATCCAGTGTGTATGAGAAGGTGGTTGAGTGGATGTCGAACCCATGAGTATCAGCCATGTGTTGATGAGGGTGGGGGAGGCCGGGCATCTGTCTGGGAGGTGGAGAGAGGAAGATATTGGGTGAGAGGCCAAGAGGAGCAATGAGAGGGGAAGGTTCCGTGGCTGTTTTAATGCTTGGAAATAAGAGTTAAAAATTGACTTCCAGAACGTTAATAATGTCAGGCAGAGCCAAAACATGTGAATCAATGTAGCTGGAGCCTGCATACATCTATCACATATCAGGTTTAATGTCAGGTTTCAGTTTAGACAGCCTGATTTCGGTCTGATATTCGGTGGATGAGCTGGAGCCAGATAAGACCTTGATAGGCACAGATGTAGGGGGGTCGGATTCTGTCTAATACGTCCTCCCACTCATCATCCGGAAACTCATAATCTAAATCAGCCTCCCTCACTGTATAAAATTCAATTTGTCATATCAAGATTTGAATTTCTGATCATAGACAACTGATTAACTCAATAAACGAGCAAGTACAAGTGATCATAGTATATATATAAGCAATAGAATGTATCAGAACAGAAGAACCCTCCATATTGTACACAATGCTAAAAAAAAGGGGGGGTACAAGTACAGTTCTGGTTAGTTTGGGAGCAGAAAAATCATTTGATAGTGTTAGTTGGGTGTTTTTATTTGAAGTACTGAAGAGATTTGGTTTTAATGCAAACACAATTTGGTGTATTAAAACTATTTATCATGAGCCTAGAGCTAGGATTAAGGTAAATGGAGACCTGTCTAATAGGATTCAGCTGGAGAGAGGTTCAAGACAAGGCTGTTGTCTTTCTCCTACTCTCTTTGCTTTGTATGCTGAACCCTAAGCACAAGCTATAAGGCAGAGTGAAGACCTGCAGAGTGTTAATATAGGGGGGGAAAGAACATAACATTAGTCTTTTCACAAATGATGTTATCATTTCTTCTCGAACAACCGGATGCATGTTTCCCAAACTTAATGACCCTACTTGAAATATATGGACAATACTCAGGGTGTAAACTGAATATAACAAAAACACAAATTATTTCATTTAATTATTCTCCACCCCAACAAATCAGAGATAAATATAATCTGAAATGGAACCCTAAAACAATGAAGTATCTTGGTGTAACTATAACCAAAACATTTTCCAACATGTTTGAAACCAATTATAACAAAACTGATGAAAACACCCAAAAGGATGTTGAAAGGTGGTCTACCCTCCCTTCAGACTTCAGTGCCAGAATACAAGCAGTTAAAATGAACATCCTACCTAAACTACTGTATTTATTCCAATCTCTCCCAATCAATGTTCCCCAAAGCAAATTCATAGCCTGGGATAAGATGATCTCTAGATTGATTTGGAACAGCAAAAAACCAAGAATAACATTTACAAAACTCCAACTGCCTAAAAGTAGGGGGGGGGGCTTGGCTTTACCAAATCTTAGGGAATATTTTATGCAGCCCAACTCAGACCTCTGACCTGTTGGTGTAGACCTGATTATGAATCTCGGTGGAAAGAAATGGAAAAGGAGATACAGGGTTACCAGCACCAGATTTTGGTGGGAGACAAATATTTAACAGGGGCAATGAAACATGTTATGAATCCAATAGTTTTCACTGACATATACCAAGTCCAGTTGCGCTTGATTCAATTCCTTTGGATAACCATGACCTGGATGAATGAGAACATTCACAGACATGATCCAATAGTAGCATTTATGTTAGAAATATAGAATGTTATAGTAGAAAAATATAAGTTAAAGGGAGGGGTTCGCACACTGAGGTGGTTTGCATATGACTCAAAGTTTAAGCCAGGGGTGTATGATCCAATATTCAAAGAACGGGCACAAAAAGGCATTACGGTAATGTGTACAATTCTAGAAAATGGTGAATTTATGAGCTTCCACGATTTAAAGGGAAAATATGGTCTCGAAAACAAAGATTTTTTTTAGATACATGCAGTTAAGAGAGTATTTTACAAAACAGATAAGGTCAGAATCAGATGAAACCTCAAATAATGTGATTAGGATGATTGTGGATGCATACAAACAGAAGGGGCTTAGGGTCATCTCTGCTTTGTATCAAGCTTTGGGAGGATTCAACAATCTGCATAAAAGCAAACTGGGAAGCAGAGATACAGATTCAGATAACAGAGGAAGAATGGGATCAAATGTGTGAGACACAATGTACATCCACAAACTCACAAATATGGAGGGAATTCTGCTGGAAGAATTTAACTTGCTTTTTCATAACACCCAAAATAAAAAGCAGGCAACTTGCTGCACAACAACAGTGTTGGAGGCTGTGTGGGAGCATGGAGGTTGACCACTCGCATATTTTCTGGAAATGCACAAAGATAAGGTTATATTGGGAGAATGTAAATGTAGGTGTCAAAAATATTTTGGGATATGAAATCCCAAACACCTGCCCTGTGATGTATCTTGGTAACATTGATGATGTTGTGATGAGAGAAGATCGCTACTTGACTAAAGTTTTACTTGCAGCAAATAAAAAAGCCGTAACCAGAAACTGGCCTAATGTTAATACTCCAAAACAGGAACAGTGGATGGAAATTTTCCCAAGACATTTTTGTTATGGAAAGGTAGACATACATTTTGAGAGTCCAACAGAATATATTTAAAGACAACAGGAAAAAATGGAGCACTTAAATGGAACATGACACTGACTAAATAAATGCCCAATTAAAATATTTGTTTGAATGTTGAAACATTTCCAGACGACTATTTATTGTTCTTTTTTGTTTTTGTTTATTTTTTCTGGTTGTATATTTTACTGTATTCTTTTTTGTGTGTTGATGTTGTTGTACTGTTCTGTTTATATCTTTTTGAAAACTTAATAAAAACTTAAGTGAGAAAAAAAAGTATCACAACAGGATGTTTGTTTGCATCAAAATCTTCAGTATCGAAGCTTCAATCCTAAATAGCAAACTGTAATCATTATCTCAGCGTAAGCCAGCACTGCAACCTGTGAGGAGCAAACAAATATCACCACCCTGCAAGATGTCTTGATTCGTTAATCGTTGCGGGTACAAAGAGATCACGCATCTCTATGCGATCGTGCATTCTCAAACACAAGTTCACCTCTGACACCAGTTGACGACATGAAGTCAGTGTCTGCCTAGCTGTCAGTGGACAGCTGTCCTTGCAGACATCCAGAGACAAGCTGAGAGAAGATAAAACAACCGCACTACAGGCTGCTACACAATGGACACAAGAGGTGTGAGAGACAGAGAGGGTGGAAATTACTGTGTATGTCTGTAAATGCAAAACAGTATGAACATAACCAGACCCTGTCCATTTTGGTACCCCCCCCGCCCCGCCCCCGATTGTATGCTGTCAATTATACCACTCTTCCGAGCCATCCTGGTCACTCCTCCACCCCCTCTGCCGATCCGGGGAGGGCTGCAGACCACCACGTCTCCTCCGATACATGTGGAGTCGCCAGCCACTTCCTGACATTGAGGAGTTTCACCAGGGCGACGTAGCACGTGGGAGGATCACGCTATTCCCTCCAGTCCCCCCCCCCCCCCGAACAGGTGCCCTGACCAACCAGAGGAGGCGCTAGCGTAGCGATCAGGACACATACCCACATCCGGCTTTCCCAACCGCACACAGCCAATTGTGTCTGTAGGGACGCCCGACCAAGCCGGAGGTAACACAGAGATTCGAACCGGCGATCCCTGTGTTGGTAGGCAACGGAATAGACCACCATGCCACCCTGACGCCCCATTTTGGTATTTGGTAGCAGGTGTGTTGGTTCCCAAAAAAGAAAATGATGAGTGAGGAAAAGTGAACAAGCCCTCCACGATCTCCCCCAAACTCAGTAGCACTTCAGAAGAGGCAAACATGTTAATACTGAGATTAACCCGGCAATCTACAACCCAGAGTAGGTATTTATGCACACTTGAATCATTAATTAGCTGGAGTTAATCAATCAAAGAGATTGCTGTTCCCTACCCCTACCTTATCAATACCTTAATTGGTCAAGCTGAAGCGGGACTAAAAACAAGAAATATGTAATGGAGTACATAAATATGTTCCTATTGGTGACCACGTATATGCACTGGCTATCCTGTGGTATTTTTGAATACTTCTTGGAAAAGAAGGATTTGATGGAATCATTCATTTATTTATTTTCACCATGTCTTATTGCCTTCCCAGAGGGTTACACACACACACACACACACACACACACACACACACACACACACACACACACACACACACACACACACACACACACACACACACACACACACACACACACACAGGATCCATCTGACCCATACAACTTCTATGAACCCCTGCTTTTTCTACTCTGGAAATCTAAAATTCAACTATCTAACTCTCACCCCATCCATTCTCTTGGATTTTCTGGATAACTATTACCAGATAAGAAACTTCACTGATACCACGTTGCATAATTTATTCTATATAGATCTGTAATCTGTAAATATTCTGCAAGCAGATAAAGAAACACAAGTAGGCCGTAAAGTAGTAGAAGTCTGACAACATCAGTTTGGAGAAATAACCTTGAAGGAGAAAAGGAGTCAGTCATCTTGCTCACTTTCCCAGTGCAATTTGTACAACATTTATTTAGAATATTTCTGTGAAAGTCTGAAAATGCATCCAATCTTGTGTATTAGAATATTTTGTAAAAATATGTGCGGAAAATATTAACAAAGGAAAAATAATCCTTGTAATTTTTATCAATTATGGTAACACTTTATATTAGGGTACACATATTCACCATTAACTAGCTACTTATTAACATGTATGTATATTAGTGGCATATTTGCCCTTTATTAGTAATTACAAACCACTTAATAACAACTTATTCTGAATGACCATATTCTACCATTACTAGGCCATTAACTAAGAGTTCACCCTACATAACCCCCTAATTACTGCGTATTGATAGTAAGTTGTTGTACATTAATTATGATCTCAATATGCTTTGCTCAGTAATTATTATTTATTATTATAATTATTATGTTATTGTTGTTGTTTGCATACATTCTTGTGTATATCTTGCCTTTACTTATTCCCAATCTCACTATGAACTTGATTGTCATTGGTTGTCAGTGGGGTCTTCAGTTGGAATAACAGTTTATTCCCACAAAACACTGGAGTGGTTTGATGGAGAGTAGATTTGGGTGGTTACGAATCTCTGAACGCTGCCATAAAACTAACCGAGCCTGTGATGTGATTTCCCTTTGGACTGACAGTGCAGGCACATATAGGGCAAATCTGCTCAATAATCTCGAGAGTGCACCTACCCCAAGAGAAAGGACCAATTCTTGGAAATAACTTTAGGAAACTCAATCAGTGTCAGTTTTGTAGTTAGATCAATACAGGTTTTACAGGAACCAAAAACAAATTCCTCAGTTGTGCATTCATGCCAATGCCAGTGTGATGATAATCCTAATTTATCATCATAAGAACTATCATATTTAAATCCAATTGATTAAAATCGTTGAAGGCAACTTGCTGTTATTTTTCTCTCCATTTAATTTATCCCAGCAAAAGCTTCTGGGTAGATGTCTGTCTTGGGTGCTAGCGTAAAATGAAACTTTGAGCAGTGGCGAACAGGAGGGCTGTGAGCGACATGAAAACAGGTCAAAAATAAAAACTGTTTAGCAGCCATTGCAGTTAAACCCATTTCAAGCCACTGCTAAAATTGTGTCTAAGATATAGTTAATATGTTCCACCAGACCGGCTCAAAAAGGCTTAAACACCAGATACTTCAGTGCTGTATTAGGGACATGCAAATAATAATAATAATAATAATAAATAAAAAAATAATAACAATTATTATTAGTATTTTTATAAAAATTGTATTGTGAGGGAACGCAAAATTATTGCGAGGGATTCTCACAATGTCCCTCATAAGGATTCGTACTGATACCAACTCCAGTAGGAGAAAAAAAAAAAAAAACAGATTCACTGTGCAGTAAAGATCTATACACAGTCAAAAGCAGAAGTATTGGGACAGAGAATGACAGCTTCTTTTTTTTAATGATGGCTTGTCCAGAAAGTCACAAGGATTTAACAACGAAGTAAGTAAAAAGCAAAAGGAAACAATTTTATGGGTCCTTGTAAGCTTCTATGTTAAAGAATGTTGTGCAAACGATGTCACCACCATCACAAAAAAGACGTCCATCCATCCATTGTCTACAGTATACCTGCTTAATCCAACTCAGGGTCACATGTAGTTGGAGTTTATCCCAGCATGCGTTGGGTGGAAGGCATGGAGAAACCCTGAACAGGTTGCAGGTCCATCACAGGACCCACACACCATTCAAACTTGTGGGTAATTTACAGACTACAATTCACCTTGCGTGTGTGTCTTTGGACTGTAGGAGGAAACCCACACAAACATGGAGAGAACATGCAAACTCCACACAGTAGGGCTGGAATTCAACCTGAGACCCTCTTTGCTGTGAGACAACAACGCTTACCACCAAGCCACTGGAATGCCCCGTTAACGAAAACAAACACACAAGTATGTAAAACAAACTTTATTTTATATAGGAGATAAGAGTACGACTGTACCTTCAGGAGCCACTTGGATGGCGCATGGGAATTGTTGATATTTACAGTGAATTGTATGGTTTTTGTTTTGTTTTGTTTGTTTTGTTTTTTTTCTAAATGAGGTGGCACAGGGAGGACCAAGAACCAGTCCGGGGGGGGGGGGGGGGGGGGTTAAAAAAAATTCTACCAGACATAGATATCAGTGTTGAAAATTGCTTTAAGAAAATATTGGGGAGGATTGTCAGGCTCTTGTGCAGTGCCCTGTGCCCTAATACAGGTAGTACTAGTATATGAGAAGTGGCACTGCACAAAAACCTGACAATCATTTTGCACCGTCACACATGTAGGCTGTGCTCTGCCTCAGAACAGATGTATTCTGTGGTTTTTGTGTGCCGGCCACTAAATAGATGAGTAAACTCATCCATATCCAGGGACTTGGCTCTCCTTGAATCTATACTGAGCACTCCCAGGTCCATCAGTCGCTCATCAGTTATGGTTGTTTCTAGATGATTCTTGGATCAATCTCAGGGTGGAAACACTCTTGTTCACAAGCAGCAGCACAGCTTACCGGTGTTGCAATAGCAATGTTGCACAAAAGTTCATGGAGCCCCTCCTTGAAAGGCTGCAGAAACACAGTGAACTCCAATATGCTGCTCAGGCTTCTAACTAACTAGCTATATACTACCATAAAGGGACTACTGGGAGCTTTTGAATCTGTTTGCCCTGTCTTTACTAGGGCAACTGAGGCTTCAGTAGCCTTTATCCATTGGTAGGCTACATCACTCACTACTGTTGCCGTTATGTGGAGTTCACCTATGCATATTACTGCAGCAGAGAATGACAGCACCCCCGTCCACATATTCCAAAATATGTAAATGAATGTGTACATACCATGAACAGAGAGACATGGCATTGTTTATTTGCCGTAAACGTCTCGAGTTGTGTCTCTCCTCCTGTTCGTCAGTTGTGAAAAACGTGGTACTGTGATTACACATCGCAAATCAAGCAGCTATTGACGGTGTTCTGATCCAGTAGTGTCGGACATTGTGAGATTGACAGTACTCTAGCCCAAGGGCATTGGGGAGGCACCAGGAACGGGTGGGTGGGTGCTCAACCCCATGTCACCCCTTTAGATACGCCCCTGACAATAATACAATGACAACTAGAAAAAGAAAAAAACCAACAGTAAAGATCACATAATGATTTACATATATACATATTTTCTAATTGCTTAGACACTATCTTTGAAACTATAGGCTTTTTTATTTGCAAAATTCTTTACACTAACCACAAAACCTTACACAAAACCAGCAAGACATTACGTATCTCTTGCAAAGGCAAACAATTCTCGCAAAACTCTTCAAACTCTTTTTAAAACACATATCTTATTTTGCCAGCAACCATACCACCATGTACCTTGGCTCTGCTGAGTGATGGAAGCTAAGTAGGTGTGGGCTTGGCTAGTACTTGGATGGAAGACCTCCTGGGAAAACTAAGCTGCTGCTGGGAGTGGTGTTGGTGGGCCGGTAGTGGCAGTCTTCCCTCTGGTCCTAATAAACTAATCCCAATGCCCAAGTGCAGTGACGGAGTCACTGCGCTGTAGGAGATGCCGTCCCTCAGGTGAGACGTTAAACCGAGGTCCTGGCTCACTGTGGTCATTAAAGATCCCATGGTACTTATCACGAAGAGTAGTGTCCCCCGGTGTCCTGGCAAAATTCCCAACCTGGCTCTCTCCATCTGGCCACCTAACCATCCCTCTGTGTAATCCACTCAATGACTTTCTCCCTCTCCACCTCAAGCTGATGTGCGGCGAGCGTACTGGCACAAAAAAATGGCTGCCGTGCATCACCCAGGTAGGTAGTTGAAGTGAGTTACCCCCTTCAATGTGAAACACTTTGGATGTCTAGATTAAGCACTTTATAAATGTAATCCATTATTATTATTATTATTATTATTAAACGTGTTTTTGCATCAATACATTACACAAGCTATCATTTGAATAAGCAAATTAAGCACCAACTACGCACTTATAGTATATCTAAAAAAAACACTTGTGGCTTTGCTTTTTCTGTGTGCAGGGCACAGCAGCTTACAATGAGGTTTTGTCATCCATGTACACTCATATATCTACACAGGCATCCAGATGTGTAAAGTATGGATATGCGTTCTGAACATAACACACTAAGAAAACAAAAAAGGGAGAAACTTTTCTCAAAATGTTCTAACACTCCTCAAACAACAAAGGTGAAGTAGAAGAAGAAAATTTTTTTTAACTAGATCTCACCTAATTGCAAACAGAGTGTAGAACAGAGACCATGCACTCAGTTTGCCACACTTGGTAAACACATTGGCTACATGTGTCAACGGTTTCAGAGACAATGCCTCAAGGATCACCGTTAGTGGTTAAGCATTCAGAAATAACTCTAAAGGGTCAACCTCCTCCTAGAAAACCAGCAGCATCTGCTTCTTGTGTATCTGCTCTACGGCTTTCTTCAAGCCCACTTGGTGTTGACATGAAAACCAGAGACACCATAAACCATGCATTTCATATCTGTATGTATTTGCAAATTCCTCCATAAGATGATGGCAGATGGCGGCATGAACTCACGTTTGCAGTGGCTTCACCCAGTACCCACGATGCAGTGTCTCTGTCCCTGTCTACATCTGCGTTTAAGTTTGTGTCATCGTTTAAAGTTTTTATTTTGATCTTCAATTTATTTTTTTATTCTTTTTTTGCAATGGCCGGGAGAGCTGGCGCTGGATTGGCTGAGGGAGCTTGGTCTGCTGCGTCCTGTGGGCCCAGGGACCACGGCCCTGCCTGGAGCCGTGCCCGAGAGGAAACACCGAGGCGGTCTGTTAGCGGCCTCGCCTAGTGTTGACTGTGCAGTGTTTGTGTCTGTGTCTGCAATTGTGTCGTCATGTGGCATGCAGGGGAGGTGTGTCGAAGATGTGTGGCTGGGAGAGTTGGCTTTGGATTGGCTGAGGGAGCCTGGTCTGCTGCTTCCAGAGGGCCCAAGGACCATGGCCCTGCCTGGAGCTGCACCCAAAGAGAAAACACAGAGGGCGGTCTAACAGGACGCGGAAGCGGGGCAGGCTAAGCTAACTGCTAGCGCATGCAGACCGGCGGTTCCGACAGTCATCCTGTCTGGCGTTCTTCTGTTGGACAGTGGAGTTTTTGGACTGTGTTGCACTGAATGGACTGTGTTGTTGACTGTTTGTTTGTTTGTTTGTTTGTTTGTTTGTTTTTTCTCTTTTGTGTTGCACTGCTGTGGGCTGGGGGACACAACATTTTGTTTCTTTGTGTACACAAGTACATGATAGAAATGACAATAAACTGTTCCTAAGTCCTGATTGCTGAAGTGGCCTACATGTGTGATAATTGTCATTACCAAGAATAGGGGCACTTAGTTAATGTGGCATGAAGGACGACATGGGAAAAAGAAGAAGAAAAAAAACCCTAACTGAAGAACGGGACCATATGAAGACAAACAAAGGAGGCAATAATGTGGTAAACAATTATTCAAATGAGAAATAATCAGTTTCAGAGTATAAAATCAACAACAAGATTGGGACATATGCAAGGCAGACAGTTGTGCATGTGTCAAACACTTTAACGGCACCACAAAATTGGTCAAATAATGTTCTCTAACATGCGAAAACACAGGACACACTTAGGCAAGATTACTAAATCAAACTGGCTCAAAATATCAATTCTACCTCGTCTTTTTGGGCAGCTGAATTCAAAAGTCTTGTTTAACAAGTGGTCAGTGTGCTAACAGTTTTACCAGAGTTAACAAGGTCTGCATTTCAAATCAACCCTGGAAATTGAGGAGGTTAGAGACTGTCTCAGGTTTTCCATGTTTCTGCTGTGGCTGGCAGCTCACATCTGTGCTCAGTATCTAAAATGTGTTGTTGTCACTGACCATTGTTGTCACGGGCCAGCAGGACTAAGCTGCATTGTAGTCAAGCTGGCCTACAGCCATGATCTCGACTCCTCACAATCCATCTAATCCTGTCCAGACTGCTACACCAGCTAGTGTGGTGATTTTCCAGGTTGGGTTTCTTGACCCAACCTGGAAAATCATTTTTGTGCCACGTGCAGGCAATCTGCATCTTCAGCCCCATAAAAATGACTAACGATGTTACCAGGCAGATTCTACAATATCTCAGCAAATATGAATAAGAGAATGTCCAGTGTCATGTTTTACATGATATAAATAGGAGTTATTTTTAAGTTTCTTTTATTAATGCCCTTGGGGAAATCCAGTTCCTGCAACTTAACCCATCCTAGCTGTGATCTGTTGTAGCTAGCAGCAGTGGGCTGCCGCCTTCATGCTGCACCCGGGGACCAACTTCTGTTTGTTTTTTTCCCATTGCCTTGCTCAGGGGCACAGACAGAAGTACTAACCCTAACATGTATGTTTCTTTTGATGGTGGGGGTAACCGGAGCACCTGGAAAAATAAACCCACTGCAGACACAGGGAGAACATGCAAACTCCACACAGAGGACGACCTGTGTTGGACAGCCCCGGGGTTTGAACCCAGGACCTTCTTGCTGTGAGGCAACAGCGCTAACCACTGGGCCACCATGCCGCCCAACCGCGCCAAGTTATCGGATCTTTAAGACGATGATATATATTATGTCATTTCCATTAAATTTGGTGGTCTCCTTGAGGAAAACCGAACGGCTACAGAGCCAAATATTTCATAAGACATGCACACTACTGACTGAGCCTAACTAAGCTTAAATGGTAATTCTGGCATCTAGGCATCTAGGCATTTTTCCAGTATTAAAAGCAGTAACTGCTCTCTCAGTGGTCTGGCCTCTGCGTTTGACAGGCCAGCTAATGGCTTGGTAATGAAAGCAGGACAAACTACCCCTCCCTAAATGCGCAGCCTAAGGTGAAGACCTACAAAAAATTTTCTAATATACATGTTGCAAGCATTAACACAGACAAAAATACCTGTACACACATGCACACATACGGATTCATGAGTTGCGTTTGCATGTAGGAATATGAAAAAAAATAAATAGCACATGCTCTCACATACAAACGCATGCATACTCAAAAGCAAAAACAGAAAAAGAAAAAAAAGAGGGGCCTTCTTCAAGCTGTTATATGAGTAAATGAATGAATAGTATATATTCATATAGCACAACAGGAATTAAATGGGACTGCATTTCATATATATATATATATATATATATATATATATATATATAGATAGATAGATAGATAGATAGATAGATATAGATATAGATATATAGTCCTTTTCTAGCTGCAACAGATAGTCGAAGCACTTTATAATTAATTGACGCCTCACATTCACTCACACATGCACACATGATGGCAGTGCCAACCACACAAAATAACAAACACCCAGCTCACTGGGAGGAGTTAGGGGTTAGGTGTCTTGCTCAAGGGCACCTCGACATTTTTGTCGAGGTGTTTTGTTGTGCAATTTTTCAAAGCAAAATGTTAGAAAAAGAAAATGTGACCTGCTCTGAATATTTTGAATAGACCAATATTTGAACTCATTCAAGTGGGGCGATATTTTCTTTCAAAGACTATATTGTCTGCTCTTCGTGTAGACACATAGTCCAGTACAGTAGATACTGGGTCGTCATGGAGCCTAGATGGTGTCGTCTCTAGTATTGTCATCAGATCATCAGCGTCTTAGCGAGCGCTGACCAGGAGGCTCCATTCCTGCTGCCATTAGATTTTTTTATTTTTTTTATTTTTACCCCATTTTCTCCCCAATTGTACCTGGCCAACCACCCCACCTTCCGATCTGCCCCGGTTGTTGCTCCACCCCCTCTGTCGAGGGCTGCAGACTACCACATGCCTCCTCTGATACATGCGGAGTTGCCAGCCACTGCTTTTCACCTGACAGTGAGGAATTTTGCCAGGGGACGTAGCACGTGGGAGGATCACGCTACTCCCCCCAGTTTCCCCTCCCCCCGAACAGGTGCCCCGACCAACCAGAGGAGGCACTAATGCAGTGACCAGGACAAACACCCACATCCAGCTTCCCACCCTCAGACACGGCAAATTGTGTCCGCAGGGATGCCCGACCAAGCTGGAGGTAACATGGGATTCAAACCGGCAATCCCCGTGTTGGTAGGCAACGGAATAGACCGTCACGCCACCCCACCCGAACGCCCCTCCTGCTGTCATTCTACTGCAGCCATTATACTGACATCATTTTTTCTGGCAGAAAAATAAAATGTCTTGGGAGATTCCAGAATGTTGGACAAATGGGAAAACAAATTTATACAAATATTCCAAAAGTTGACTTGCATACACATAACTTTAAAAAAAAAAAGAAAGTTACCTTAATTTAAAAACATTAACATAAGGACTGTAAAATAACGCTGCTTAGGCCTTGCAGCTACTCTAAATTAAAAGAAAAAATATCTGGAAAATTAGAAAATAGTGATGTAAGGTGTATTTATTATCATTGTTTTTTTTCTGCCGTCATACTTGACTTGTATGGTAGTTAGGCTACAGCAGCCAGCACACGTAGGCCAATCTGAGTGCAGGAGCACCCGAGGCCTAAATGGCGAAATGAGAATTAAACGTAATTTGTTTAATTGCCAAATATGCCTACAGGCTTACCCATTTCTGAAGTTCTAGGTTTGTGATAGAGGGTCTAATGATTGTTTTTAATTTTTATAAAACTTTCCATTCTTCAGGTTGAATTATATGGCCGGACATCATGGCCAGGGAAATTATTATTTGTCAGATCCTGAGTTTTTATGTGTAAAACAAGGTAATTACCAGCTAACAGAAGCCTTGGGGTACTATGGTTCATACAGACTAAAGAAAAATCACTATAAGGGGGATAACTTTTAACAATTATGACAAATAACTAACCAGAGGCATGCATGAATGCAGGTGTGGATGGGTGGGGGTGGGGTATCCACTGCCCCCCTCCCTTAGTCAATATCACCATGAAGTACAAAGACCTTTCCAGAACAACATAAAAATATGTTTACATGAGAGTGCTATATTTTTCTTATGATATAAAATCTCGAGCCTATCATGTTAAAGTCTAAGTTTATAAATCACATAAATGATATGGACTCTACTTTCTCTTAAGTTCAGTTGTTATATTCATCTATTCATTTTTTGAGTTGCTTTAATTTTACGTCACAGCTCCCAAGGTGGGCCGTGTTGATTCCCGAAGTGAAAATTATGAATCTTTGTTGCCATAACAGGTATGGTGAAGAAAGCAAAACTCGTGAAGGAAATCGATGCCTACCTCTATGTGGTGTACTGTGTTTTATAAGGAGTCAACATGAAGAAGAGTTGTGGTGACAAGTAGACGAACTGATCAGGGAGATGGCCCGGAGTGTCGTTCTGCAGACCTGAAGAAAAAAAAATGAAGAGACAAGAAGTGTCACAACAAGTGTCACAACAAGTGCATTATAGATTGAGAAGCCTGACACACGTAGAGGGAGATTTGGAAACGTCCAATAGTTGGATGACACATTTCCCCGCCTTTTGATACAGTTTATCTGCCAAGTAACTTGAGTCCACCCCTGCACAACCTGTCAACCACCAGTGAACTTGCAGCACCGCACACTCTGTAAATGGCCAACAAACTTCGTCACATCCCTCTTTCCTGTTCCTAGAAAGCCTCGTGGTATTTCTAAATTGTTTAAGCTTAGTTGCAAACTGGCATTGATGGCCAGATGGCAAATTAGCATGTTATCGTGTCATCCAGTGGAGTGCAGTCCCTACAGTGATGCTGCAGTTTTTGACTGAAGCTGAATCTGTAACACGTGGATCAGTGGAGCCCACCGGAGTGCAGTACAAAGGAGCTAAATTAAATACATAAAAATACACAGAAGCCCCACTTCCTTACCCACATGTTTAGTTTTATGGAGTGTTGCACACAATTTCAGATCGTATTCAGGGACTATCTCACCCAGAAAAGTCCCAAAATTCTAATACACTTTAATATAGTAATTACTAGGGTTGAGACCGATCCGATCCGGTATCGGTATCAGGTGCCGATACAGACGTAATTCACTCATCGGCTATCGGACTGACATTACCGATCCTCAACCGATCCAGAATCTATACTTCTTTCTTTTTTATGAAGCCCATAGCCAAAATGGTATATGTAAGCTCAGATAGTATGAAGGGTTTGGAGTGCGGGCACTTGGAACACGAGCACCTCGCTTGCCTGTATAGCGAGTGGGAAGTGGAGGATGCGGAAGCTGCTGACTAGACCCCTAAACGTGGACGGGGGGGGGGGTTAGCGAGGAGGTGAGGGGGAGAGTAACGAGGCCGATGGCCACGGGGAAGCAAGTAAAACCCCACAGAATCTACACCTGGAGTGTCCTCAACTCCACAGTAATCCGGAGAAAGATAAAATGGCCGTAGATGACATAGTAGCTGTGTCAGAGGGACCCCGGGTGTGTGGCGTTAGTGACGCTGCTGCGTGCATAACATCCCTGGCAGCTGCTGGAGCCGAGTCCGGGCAGGAGGCGCAGAGTGACGGGGGAGGAGGCGCCTGTTACCGAGAGCCAGGAGGAGGAGGAGGAGGACAATGACGTGGAGAACGAGTCTGACTCAGACGGCACAGTAACACAATCCCAGTGACCAAACAGTGAACCGCACACTGTGGAGCAAGTCAGCGGTTTGTTTTGGGTGGAACTTTTGGCAAGTCTGTCAAAGTTGTTATTAAGTCAGTATTTTCCAGAGAAAACTAACTCTCACAAAACTGTCACAGCACTGCAAAAACTATGATTGTGGGTTTATTGGATGAAAAAAAAAAACCTGTTATCTTTACAAAAAAAAATGTCACCACTTTGAGAAAAAAGCTCCAATTCACAAGAAAGGGAAGGACACTAAAAGACAACATAACTGTAAATAATTGTAATGAATCACAGGGTGTTATTATTTTCTTTCCACCCGCCCCGTTTGTTTCTCTTTCTGACTTTCATCTTTCTTTTCTCTATGCAGACTTGAAGTTTGGGGTCTTTAAACATTGATGAGGGGAAACGTAGGCGGATGAGAGCGGTACTTATTGATTTTTGTACTCAGAAACACTTAAGATATAATTTTTCTTCACACATTCAGACATGGGTGGGGATTGGAACTGCGCTACAGATTTCACACTGGACAGAACAAGTGAAGGACCACAGTTACAGTCTTCCATCACTGTATGCAGGTTCATGTCACAATTTGATTTAGTTGATGCTTGGAGAAAAAAATAAATAAATCATACACCGGGCGCTACACGTGGGAGGAGGTTTGAGGGGACAGGGTCAGTGCCGTACATCAGCAGACACCTGAACAGCAGGCCAGTCAGCAGCAGATTCACCACGCAGGCAGTGTTGGTTCCACGTCTCTCACCCACAACAGATACACACCTGTCTGGCATCTCAACATGATGCCATGACAGGACAGGTCTTGTTGTTGAAAAAAATATTATTTTTGGGCAATTTGGTGAGGGACAAAAAAAAAAAAAGTTTGACTCTTTAAGTCAAATAACACATTCAAGAAGTTGCCATAGCAACTTGCACACCTACACCTGTTTGTATGTGAAGCCTACTTAAACTACAGTTCAAATTCAAGATCAAGATCCTTTATTCATTACGTCTCATTATGAAAGTACAAGAGAGTAAGATTATTGAGTTTCGGCTCCTCAGCACTGCAGCAGCAACAACAGTAAAAAGCTGCAAGGTCGTTGGAAAGCGCGAAACGAGACGTCCTTATGCGGCGCCATCTTGGGTGATGATACAAATTAATTGCTTTGGAATATATTTAGATTTCATGCATTTTTATATTTCTGTGTTTTTTTTAATAAGAAGTGCTCTGTGGTTTACTACAGCCTCGTGTAACCTTACACATAATACCAACAACAACAATACCAATAATAATAACAATAATAACAATAATACCAATAATAATAACAATAATACCAATAATAATAACAACAATAATAATCAAGAACATAGAGCTTCTGTGTCGGTATCAGCAGATATCCAAATTCACGTATCGGAATCGGATTGGAACTGAAAAAAAAAGTGGACTGGTGCATCTCTATTAATTGCCATCTCTGTTCTACCTTGTTCATCTGTTGATCGACTCGTTTATTGTCCTTTCAGCAACAAAAACAACAACAAGCACAACACGTGGTAGTGTTCTTTCATTATTTTTACTTCACTGCCATCATGTGACGAACAGAAACCAATACGTTCGACTCAGAGAACCTTAAAACAAGATACCAGGGGGCGTCCAGGTAGCGTAGCGGTCTATTCTGTTGCCTATCAACACGGGGGTCGCCGGATCGACTCCCCGTGTTACCCCCGTCTTGGGCGGGCATCTCTACAGACATAGTTGGCTGTGTCTGCGGGTGGGACACTGGTTTTGAGTAGTGGGTATGGTGGAGTTGGACGACGCAGCTCAGTTCTCATCTTGTTGTGTATCATGGACAAAATGAGAAAAAAAGGGAATTAAAGTCGTATTCTTTATATTTTTGTGAAAAGTGTGCTTTTTAACAGACACTAAAAAGTCTAAAGTCATTGCTTAACACTATGGTATGTGAATGTTGGTGATTAGAGTATCTTGGGGTGAAAGGGGTGGTGCTAAAGCACACATTTTGAACTCAATATTATTTGCACATGGTGGTGAAGGAAGTATAGAAATGCATGGCATTCATTTGGATTTGGCATATTGTGGAGACTGGAACAGGGGCTTAAGGCGGGGGGTTGTGGTGCTCATGTCCCACCCCTAGAACACCCACACTTGTTCTATGGATGGAAGAATCACGCTATTCTCCCCTGACTGGGGGGGGGGGCAGCGTGATCCTCCCACGTGCTATGTCCCCCTGGTGAAACTCCTCACTGTCAGGTGAAAAGAAGCAGCTGGTGACTCCACATGTATCGGAGGAGGCACGTGGTAGTCTGCAGCCCTCCCCGGATCGGCAGAGGGGGTGGAGCAGTGACCGGGATGGCTCAGAAGAGTGGGGTAACTCGCTGGATACATTTGGGGAGAAAAAGAGGGAAACAATACCCCCCCCCCCCCAAAAAAAAAGAAAATATATCAGGCTTGTATGTTAAGAGATACCAGCCTGATATCTTTTAAAATACATTAGTCAAACTAATCCACTTTTCACCAGTCTGGCTTTCACCAGTAGCCGGACTGGTGAAAAGTGGATGTAAAAAGTCAATGTTCACAAGCTCAAGCCCACATAACATCTCTGACCACCATGGATTTGTAAGTTTGACCAGTGCATGTTATTTTCTTTCTCCAGGTGCACACACAAGCTCAGTTACTGTCATTTGTATTTTCATTTTGCCATGCCATTATCACTGAAATACATGGATGATAACCGTCTCCTGAACCTACTAGTGGGTTTAGTAGGCCCCTACTAGCCCATATATCTGAGACAGATGTGTGATGATAACTCCTATTCAACAGACTGATATCCCATTAGTAGACAAACAATACTTCCCCAAAATGTGCCCAATGTTTACAAATGCTTTTTTTTGGGGGGGGGGGGTTCCTCATTTCCCCCCCCGATTGCACTTGGCCACCCCACTCTTCCAAGCCGTCCCCGTCGCTGCTCCACCCCCTCTGCCGATCCGGGGAGGGCTGCAGACTACCAAATGTCTCCTCCGATACATGCAGAGTCACCAGCTGCTTCTTTTCACCTGACAGTGAAGGGTTTCACCAGGGGGATGTAGCACATGGGAGGATCACGCTATTACCCCCAGTCCCCCCCACCCCCGAACAGGTGCCCCAGCTGACCAGAGGAGGTGCTAGTGCAGCGACCAGGAAACATACCCACATCTGGCTCCCCACCCGCAGACACGGCCAATTGTGTCTGTAGGGACGCCCGACCAAGCCGGAGGTAACACGGGGATTTGAACTGGCGATCCCCGTGTTGGTAGGCAATGGAATACACTGCTACGCTACCCGGGCACCCCTACAAAAAGCGTTTTTAACCATTCATCTAATATGGATCAAAGTACCATCAAATTAAAGCTGACAGTCTGCATGAGCAAACACACACACACACACACAAATACAAACCACATACAGGATGCAAACACTGTGGCAGTGGGTTTTCTAGCCAGCTGAGCTAACAAGCTGCAGGTTATTATAAAATCATCACTCACATTAGAGCGGGGCCCAGAGGCGCCTCATCGCCGAGACATGAAACAGCGATCTGACACAACAGCGGGGCCGCGAATCACTGCGCACAGGCCCGACATGACATCTGCACACAGCCAAATATGCAAAAATTAGCAGAGGCCTCTTATGGTAGGGATGTTAATAATACTGGAGACTGGAGCTGTCTCACATACCGCCAGAAAGCTCACCTCGGTGAGATGTGAAAGAAATCATGCTGCAGTTGGGTTTTACTTGCCAGCTCCTGATGTTGAACTCAGGGCCAACACTAATACCGCTGATTTCTTGATGAAATACAGATTTTAGAGAAACACTAACAAGCACACAAAGTCAGTGGTATGATAGATATGTCAAAGAAAATGAGGTACAACATTAGCTACAGCGGACCAGATGGCAAGACAAACAAGCGGTTGATTCAAGACGCCATGCAAGTCATTATGATGTAAGACGCCACAGTGGACATGTTTTTTTTTCCTAAGCAATTAGACTGAAATTAGCATAAACATACACATCCCCATGAACTGGCAGGTGCAAAAAGTCGCACCCACTCTCAGTGATCTGAATTTGTCTTCTAACTGTAAGCCCCTCTATTTTGAAGGTTTTCTTGAGCTGTTTTATCATGAATAGTGGTGAGGTTGGTCTAGTCTATGATAGGCTGATAACGCAGCCAGGTATGCATTGATAGAGCCACTTCATTGCAATATTAATAACGATAGAACATACTGGGCACATAGAAATCACTTTTACAAAGGAGTTTCTCAACCATCACGACCTGATGAATGGTTTCATCCCAAAATACGGCAATATCCTGTCTGGGGGAAGAAAAAAACGAAAGGCATGAACTCGGCATGCGTGAACTGTGAGCTACCAAGTCTTGTGACTTAATGATTTTTAATTACAATCTGGCCTTACCCTTTTTATGCCAGCAACTGTTATGTGAGGAAGGCCAATACACACCTACAAACACACACGTGTGTGTGTGTGTGTGTGTGTGTGTGTGTGTGTGTGTGTGTGTGTGTGGCGAATTCACGGGGCAGGAAGGAACCGCCGCAGCCAGGACGCGAACCCGGGTCTCCCACTCCACGGGCGACTACGTTAACCAATCGACCAAAGGATCCGACCCGTTAGCCAAGAGCTAGCGAGTCTAGTCATTCGTCGTCGTTACACTACCCCCCCACCCCACCTCCTTCGGGAAGCGCGTCCCCACGCTTCAGCATACAAGCTCCCTCCCATGCACTTCCGATGGCCTCACAGTCTCACCACCCCCGCTTCTGACACCAATGTAGTGAATTCAGGGGCAGCCGGGACGCGAACCCGGGTCTCCCGCACCACGGGCGACTGCGCTAACCAGTCAACTAAAGGGTCTGAGTGGTTGGACAAGGGCTAACGAGTCTAGTCATCTGTGGTTGCTACACTACCCCTCCTCCTGAGGGAAGTGCGTCTCTGCACTTCAGCATACCAGCCCCCTCACGCCTCCGGGTGCACGCACCTCCGATGGCCTCACAATCTCACCATCCCACTTCTGACTCCAATGCAGCGAATTCGGGGGGCAGCTGGGAACCGCCGCCGCAGCTGGGAAGTGAACCGGGTTGCCCGCACCACGGGTGACTGCGCTAACCAGTCAACTACCCCTGTAGCTGACTGGTAAGTGCACCGGGTTCGCGTCCCGGCTGCGGCAGCTGTCCCCTGAATTGGCTACATATATAAAAACAGTGGGTGCTGTTTGTTGTTCCCAGTGTGTGATACAGTGTAACCATGGCAGAATCAAAAGCTAGAACAAGAGGAGAAACGTGATGCTGGTTACGTTAGCAACAAACCCAAACAGCGCAGGTACAGTTTCAATTTGTTGGCTACGTTTTTACCTTTTGAGTAACCACTGGCACTGCGGTTTCTTGTTGAATGCTGGGATAATCCAGCATCGTTTAAAATGGATTAAACCTGCAAGTCCCCAATATTTTTTCTTGCATTGCATTACATTACAGGTGACTGTCAAGAGTACAGTTACTCAAGAGTGATTTTTTTTTTGTCATTTCTCTTTGAGACATATTTTAATCCTGAACCATAGTCTAATCTTTGAGAAACAGCCCCTTATTATAGCACAAAGCAATGTTAAGACTTAGAGATGTGACCACCCCGGCCCCTTGGTTGAAAACCGCAGTCATTTCAAATTGGTTGGATGATCCAGCCACTGTATAATGTGGGAAGTTGTTGGTATTCTGCTCTGTCGGTCTATTTTTAGCGGCGGTTTTCTCTCGTCAGCTCCGTTAGATTGTGGTGGAATGACCTGTCAGTGTGCTCCGGTTTTTTTTTTTTTTTGTGGCTGTGTGTATGTGAGCAAGCATGCGCACATGAGAGAGAGAGAGAGAGAGAGAGAGAGAGAGAGAGAGAGAGAGAGAGAGAGAGAGAGAGAGAGAGGGGGGGGGGGGGAGGGAGAGAGGGAGGGCAGGGCAGGGCGCATGCAGCATTGCGTGTGTGACTGTGTGAGTAATTAAGCTGTTTTACTCGGTGCTCTGTCTGATTCTGGTTTTGAACTTAAAAAAATGAAAGAAAAGAAAAAGAAAAGAAAATAGCTCAAAGTGAAGAACACGGCCTAAATGGCCCCTCATACTGGCTGCTAATTGATCATTGTAACAAAGCAGAAACAACCCCTCGTTAAACTCGCACACGTTTAATCTCTCTCTCTCACAATCACACACACACACACACACAGCTAGCTACACATCCACAAGTTAGTTTGTCTTGTAAGACCACTCGTATTTTTTTTCTCTCCCCCATTTGGCTCCTTTCATCTTCCATTGTTACTGCCATCTAATATTTTACAAACAATTCCTGTGCTTTGAAGCAGTGAATACGATGTGATATGATGGCCTGGCCATCACATTACTCGGAGGCATACTATTCCTATGTACCCTTTTCACAGCACAGCATTTGATTTGATTGATAGACGTTTGAAAAACACAACATGCTTTATGAAAGAGTAAGATTTTATGTAAAGAAATACGCTCAACTGTACAAGATTATAGTTTGTACTGGGTGATTAATCCTACACAAATTACAGAATAAACGACGTTCAGGACAGCGCCAATCACACTGGTGTATGGTTTACTATATATTTGATAGATCACACTTGCGTATGGCACGCCACTTCTGGCATGAAGGATGTATTGCCTGATCAATTCTGCAAGGTAATAATTAAAGCTATTAAAAAGGACTATTGTGCTGAACTTTGTTTATTTCATATAATCAGAAGACTGGCGTGCAGGTTTGTGCCCAAAATCCCACCAATTTGAATCCTTTGGCCCAGAATAAAGAGAAAAAAATCAGTACTGGAATTAAATTAATTAAACAACTACATTAAGTAAATTAAGATAATTGTTTTAATCAATTAAAACGATCTTACAACCTTCCGCATTTACTTTGTTAGTGCCTCTGAGCAAGGCTCCATCATTTGAGCTCCATAGTGTTTGTAACCAGTCCTTTTGCAGCCACCAGTCTCCGGTGAGAGCTACCTTAATATTGGAGCGACTTCAGGGGCAGCCCGGGAACCGCTGCGGCCAGGACGGTTACTTTCAGCTCTAGCCAGCATCACTCAGGGTCTGTGTCACACTCTGATTGCTCCCTGGAACCACTAACTAGGAACAACAATCCTATCGTTACAGGGCTAGTGAGTGTAGCCATCCGTGCACGTTGCAATATGTTGGTCAATTTGCCTGGGTAAGTGTTGATTCAAATGGTCACTAAGTTCTAATAGTGAATAAATGGAGGCTACATGTGTGTAAGCGTACGTCTGGCTACCATGCAGAGGTGATTGCTTTGAGAATACACGGGAAAAATTTCATTAAAACAAATGTGCTGATGAAATCTTAAACATTGTTTCTATATTATTCATCCCTCATGGTTCACTTCAATATTTTACTGAAATAAAAGTGTAAAATATCTGCATTACGTCGACACCCTCTGTGTTTGGTATGGTGTAGTCTACATGAATTTGTCTGTGGAAGCACGGCCCACAGAACTCTACTGAAGCCAGGTTTCAGTGGAGTCCTACTGCAGATTCATTAATTGGAGAACAGGTATTTAAAACGTCGTTTTGGCTTTCCGCTCAGACACCAGGCTTCAGTGAGACTCAGTGAGAGCATCATGAGGGCTTTTGCATAGGCAAAGAAAAAAATAGCTTAAAAGTCTTCGGACAGGAGGCTTTTTATGTATATTCAAGTGGATGTAGATTGTCTGTGTGATGACTGACAGACCTCTCAAAGGGACCAGCAGGAGTTTCATTCATCGTGGCAAACTAGGCTGCACGCCTTCGGAAAATGAGATAGATGTAATGAACTATTTTACTTGTGCATAATTTTCCAAGACAGGACAAAATAAAATAAAGTAAAAATAAAATAAAATAAAATAAAATAAAATAAAAAAACTAGACGAAAAACGTAATCAAAATGAATAACTTTTGGATTTAGATTAGCCTGGTAGACAAGCGTGTGTAGGGTATTTTTCTTTTAGCCCCCCCCCACAAGACTACCTTAGTAACCTACTAATAAATGTCTGACTGTAGCTGGTTTAACGGTTCATTTTTGAGATTTGTGGTCACATTCTATAAGAAAGTTTTACTAGTGTTTTCCTATACTTTCGAGACTCAAAAGGGGGGTGAAGTCCCGCTTCACCACCATGATTTCATCAAACATGATCTCTCAGAAATACGAGAAATGACCACGATCTCTTAACACTCACATTACGTGGTGGTGAAACATAATGTGTTAAAATGACGTGCTGGCACCACATAATGCGAGTGTTAAGAGCTTGTGGTCATTTCACGTATTTCTGTGTGATCAGGTTGATTTCATCAGAAGTGTTGAATCCATCTATCCATCCATTATCCAAACCACTTATCCTGCTCTCAGGGTCACGGGTGATGCTGGAGCCCATCTTAGCAGTCATTAGGCAGTAGGCAGGGAGACACCCTGGATAGGCCGCCAGGCCTATGAAGTCTAAATAGGGACTATGCTGGACCAACTATATGCAACAAGAAAGGGCAGCATTTACATTCAACTAGATGAGCTAGATTTAAAATAGAACGAGAATATATTTGAATACTCAATTTTTTACCGTTAGATAAAGGACAACTTGTCTCCTGTGTTAAAAAGTACCAGCCGACCAGCAGTTTGAGGAAAGAAGCTGCTTTGGTGTTTGGTGAAAATTTCCCCTGAAATAAAGGCAGGTAATCAAAATATGATCAGATATTGCATGCTAAGACAAGATTTCTGAATGACTCTAAAATACAATAGAAGAAAAGAGCGATTAGCTAACACATATGGTCTAGAACTGGCAAATATGCATACTAGCTAATAACGTTAGCATACCAGCTTACGTCACAGACACATTCAGGCAGCCTGGAACAGTGGCATCTCATGGTTAGTCATCATATGGGAAGCTTCGTTAGCGTGATCAATTGTTAGCAACTTCTGTAACTCAGGACAAAATTAATTTCTAGCATAGCTACACTTAGGCATTTTATAGAGGCCATTCTTAGTCAGGGAAATAGCTTGCCCAGTCCTCTTGAGGATGATATAACATTTTTACAGTGTTTGCTATGCCAAGTGATAGTAAGGTTAACATTCAGGTAAAAAAAAAATTAAAATTAAAATTAAAAAATAAAAAATAAAAAGTATAGATTTTAAGAAAACAAGTCATGCATCAATTAAAAATATTTCATTCTGATCTTTACTCTCTTTACTCTAAAGCTAAATGTTCATCTTTTTGTGCAAAATGTTTTACAATATGGATTATAGAGTGTTAATAAAATTCAAAGGTAAGTGAGTTGATTCCATTCCTGGATAATGCTTAAGTAACATATAAATGACTGTGTTTTAGTCTCTACTATATGCGTTGTTAGTGTTTTTTGAATGCTGTTGGTTTTAAGTTGCAACTGGTAGGCCTAATCAATGTAATGGTATATTTATACTTTTTTTTTTCTTTAGGTAGAAGTCAGTCATTTCAGGGGATGAGTGGCAATGAACCATCAGAGCCTGGCCAGGCTGGCCCATCATCTGCCACATCTGCAGAAGAAGAAGCTCAAGTGTGCAATGCTGGATGGGAAATACTTCCAAATAGTGAAGCAGATCCCAAACAGAAAGATAGAGCATCAGCTGTGTACTAACAAAAATGTCATAATATGTGGCTCTCTTGCAGTGACATCAAAATTTAAACCCACTTGAAATTAAGGCACTCTGACAAAATAAAGGAATTTGAAGACCATAAAAAGGAATTTGCCAGTAGGAAAAGCAAACAGGACCTCATATAAACAAACTACTCTCTTTGAACGTGGTCCAGTGACACAACATAAAATTGACTCTGTCATCACATCCTTTGCCACTAAAGGCATGTACCCGTTGGCCACTGTTGAGCATAAAAAATTAATAGACTTGTTGGTACAGAGACTTTGCCAAGGTGATAAAGTTATATCCAGCAGGACACTTGGGAGAAGAATCGATGAAGACATTAATAATAAAACAGCAATGTTTTAGGAGAGACGTACATACAAAATGCTTGCACCACTGCAGGTATCTGGTCAGCTAAAAAAAAACAATTTATATGGGAGTCGCTGTTCATTGGATACAAACAGACCCACTATTACATGAATTGGCTGTTCTTGCTTGCAGACATTTTCCCAGTCCACATACTTGCAATCACATTGCAGAACTATTGGAGGAAATCAATTCAGAATATGGACTCATAACGGACACTATTGTGGCTACTGTAACGGACAATGCATCAAACTTCACAAAGGCATTTCGAGAGTTCAATATCACAGTCATTTGAGGGGAACAGGCTGAAACAGACGAGCTGGAACAGGATCTTTCATTTGTTATAATAGATCCAGAGGGAGAAGAAGTGTCAGAGTGGGCTATCATTCTACCACCTCACGTCAGGTGTTCCACTCACACACTGAGTTTGGTTTCATCCACTGATGCCTAAAGGGCAATTAAAGATAATTCAATTATCTCCAGGCTGAATCATTTATCCATGGCAAAGTGTTCAGCCCTCTGATATGCTTCTAGCAGACCAAAATCATAAGGCTGAACTCACTTGACCAACCAGCAACTGAAGACACTCTGCATTTGTAGGTGGAATTCTCTTTATAACTATTTGAGTCAGCTGACATATCTTCGGGAGAAGCTTCCTGAGATCATGCTTGCCTTGCAACTCCCACCGTTCAAAGAGGTAGAGCTTGATTTCCTTGAGGGATACTGCACTCATTCAAGCCCATTGCCATTGCAATTGACTGCCTTCAAGGTCAGACCTCATGTTACTATGGTGAGCTCATACCTACCCTCTTTGCTGTTCAGGCTAAACTACATGACCCGCAAGCTTCAAACCTGCAGTACTGCTCACATATATTGCAAGCCACCATCCCTGGCTTTGAGAAATGTTTCAGTAAGTTTCTTACATCTGGAGACTGATGTCAATGAAGCCATCCTGGCTACAGCAACCCACATGTTTTTCAAGATGAGGTGGTTGCTTCCCCAACTAGCTGCAGAGAAGAAGAGGATACATCACCTGTTTCTGCACTCAGCTGAAGAGCTTGGCCCTGTGTCAGAAAGTGAGACTGCCACATCAAACACCGCTGGAGAGAATGAAGATGATTTCTTCATCTTCTCTGACCAGGGTACGGGTAAGCTACTCTCACTTCAGTGTCTTAAGGTTAAACTGCAATTTCATGAATTAATAATAAAAAAATGAATATTCATCAATTAAAAATAAATGGATAGCTAGTTTCATTTCACATTTTTAAATATTGTTGTGATATGAGAAATTCTTGAGTCTAATGTAAATTCATAACAACCTTGTTTTCCCTGTTTGCCTGTACTCTTTCCAGTCCCAACAACAGGAACTGAGAGCCAGTTGGGTAGAGGGATGCTGCCCAGACACAGCAAAGCAGAGTTGGAGACCCTTCACTTTCTGGAGGACCCCAGAAAGGATCTTTCTTCGCTGGATTCATATCCACTGATCAAGCTACTCTTTGTGGGATTCAACAACACTTTGCCATCATCGGCACCAGTTGAGCGTCTCTTCTCCTTTGCAGGCATGGTTTACCACCCTCACACAAGGGGATTAACAGCTGAACTGATGGAGAATTTAGTTGTGCTGACAAACAACTAAAATGGAGATGGAAGGACTGCAGTGTTGGAGTTACATAAAGGAGTACACTCTTTTTTTAAGTTGTTGTTGGCACTGGGGGGAAGGGGGGTGCTTCTCTTTCTCTTCTACTATTTTGTACTGTATCATACTCTGCTGTAATGGTACTGTTATGTGTCTTTTTCACTCATTCAACTGGTTGCTTGTTGAGTTGGAGATCTCAGAAATATACTTACTCCACAGCACTTATATTTATCAGTCTTGAAAAAGACATCTGCTAAATGCCCAGTCTTATCGTCTTCTGAAAGAACTAGTGCATCGCTGTGGCCTAACTGTTCAGTTCCCCCAGTTTCATTTCAACTGGCTGTTCACTCAGTCACTCAATGGTCATTTTGACTGACAGAAACCACCCAGCATGCACCCCTGAATTTGCAGCCTCCCACCTCCAAGATATTATGACTAGCCACTTCAAATCTATGATGTGGGGAAATTAGCAGAGCTCATCTCTTCAATGTAGAGGGGTTAAGGTCAGACCAATACTGAGGCTACTAAATGCATAAAATGTGATATCAGTTTGTATAGAATGTATTTTTATATTTTCAAATTACAAATTACTTGTATTTTAATTAAATATGTTTTCTCACATCAGTATTTTGTATTCTATCTTGATACATTTGATGAGCAAGTATTTGTAATTTGTAAAATATACTTTTGATGTCTTTGTACCCATCTTTGACCATTGTTGAATTTACCCGTAAGCTGCACCCAAAGGGTTAATGTCTTTGTTAAGTACTGACAGTATAATAAATAATTCGGAGGAGGCATGTGGTAGTCTGCAGCCCTCCCCGGATTGACAGAGGGGGTGGAGCAACGACCGGGATGACTCGGAAGAGTGGGGTAATTGGCCGGATACAATTGGGGAGAAAAAGGGGGGGGGGGGTAGAAAGAAAGGACCTGGGACGGCCTGGGGTTTGGGCCCAGGACCTTCTTGCTGTGAGGCAACGATGCTAACCACTGGGCCACCACGCCGCCACAATGACTGATTTTATTTGAGTTGCTTATATGTTGCCGATGATTTTGTTTTTTGTTTTTATTGCTTATATGTTTACTTTAACATGTTCAATACATTGATTAATTGATTGATTAATTTGATTGACTGATTGATGTACAGATACTTTGCAAAATAAATGAATACATATATACAGGCATAAATAAAAATAATGTGGGTGTGTGTAAAAAGAAAACAACACAACATCATGGCATCAATGCTGGAACAAAGATATCCCACTGGGACCAGGAACATAGTGTGGTGTACACACTATGTTCTCCCTGGCACACCCTGGTATACACACACACGGCCTCTGGCACTACAAAGCTGTGTGTATTACACTATATAAGGCCAGTGTGTTAGTGTGTCGGTTTTAGAGGTCACATCTAGACACATATAGTGGTCACATTGGTATTGTGTAGGTCATTTATCGACCTATCTACTTGTCCATTTAAATTGGATTGGATTTACTAATGGATGATCATGTGGCCCTAATTTCATCCTGTAGGCCTTCCTACCCTCACAGCTCTGTCTCATTCTGCCACTTTCCTCTTTAATTTCTCTGTTTGTTTGTTTGGTTTTTTTTTTACATTTGTGAAGTATACAATACACACACACATCCTTTTTCTTTCTGGCCATGCTCACTCTGAAACACACACTCATAGTCTCTCTCTCTCTCTCTCTCTCTCTCTCTCACACACACACACACACACACACACACAAACTCTCTCTCTCCCTCTCTCTCTCACACACACACATACACACACACAAACACTCTCTCCCCTCTCTCTCTCTCTCTCTCTCTCTCTCTCTCTCTCTCTCTCTCTCTCTCTCTCTCTCTCTCTCACACACACACACACACACACAAACACACTCACCCTCTCTCTCCCTCTCTCTCCCTCTCTCTCTCTCTCACACACATACACACACACAAACACTCTCTCACCCTCCCTCCCTCCCTCCCTCTCTCTCTCCCTCTCTCTCTCTCTCTCTCTCTCTCTCTCTCTCTCTCTCTCTCTCTCTCTCTCTCTCTCTCTCTCTCTCTCTCACACACACACACACACACACACAAACACACTCTCTCACCCTCTCTCTCCCTCTCTCTCTCTCTCTCTCTCTCTCTCTCTCTCTCTCTCTCTCTCTCTCTCTCTCTCTCTCTCTCTCATACACACACACTCATATTCTCTCTCTCTCTCTCTCTCTCTCTCTCTCTCTCTCTCTCTCTCTCTCTCTCTCTCTCTCTCTCTCTCTCTCTCTGTAAGTGGACAGTCGGCTCACAGAAAAAAAAGGGAACTTTTGACATCATACTGTAGTGGTTTTATTCATCCTACATTTGAAGATCCTTTTCCTGGTTTAAACATTGTTCCTGATCTGAGAAGTTGCACGGGGCCGTTTTTAGATTTGGGACATGTTCTTAACGTGAGTCTGTATAGTATAGGGATAGACCGATTATCGAACGGGCCGATTATCGGCGCCGATATTTGGCATTTTGACGCATACTGGCATCGGCCTTTTTTTTAAATCCAACGGCCGATAAGAGATCAATTTAAAACGGGGTTATTTTGGCCCTGATGCAGGCGCGCCTCTCTGTCTGCTGTCACTACTCTGTCTCTCCAGCGTTGTCCCACCCACAGCACTATCTGATTGGTTACACGCAGAGCCACGGCACGGGTAACAGCCAATCAGCAGTGATAGCTGTGCATGCACAGTGCTCACACACGGGGGAGAGGAGAAAACGTTTTGCCGAATCTGGAGAAGGTCCGGACTCGGAGAGCAGATATATGTTTCGAAGGTAAGTTAAGGCAGCAGACTCTCCCGAAATTGTAATAAACATCCCAGTCCTCTACAACTCACAACTACTAATAACATTACTGTGAGCCCATTAACGTTATATAAACATAAGCGGCAGCTCTGCTCGCTCGCAGTCCCTCCAGACGTGCCTGTTAATCACTTGAAACAAGGTTGCTGATAATATCGATATGGAAATAGTCCGTGATAGTAGAAGTCTGTGTGTGTGAATGAGAGACAGAGTAAAAACCTAATGAACTCAATTCAGTCCAGTTTATTGCAGGGAAGCACGTTGAGGTGAAGGCCGATTAGCTTTTAGCGTAACGTTAGCCCACCGGTCCGCTTTCTCCTTCTCCAAGCCAGGAGGCTAGCCAGAATAAACCGGAAAAATTTCCTGCCTTCACAAAGCAGCAGTGTGTTCTGAGCACCTTCACTGAGGTTATAATCTAGCCAGATCAAATGGATTAATGCCAGTGTTGACAACTAACGTTAATGTTATTGTCACGTTAGTATAGCAGGGTAACAAGCCATAAGCCGGCTAGTTAGCTAGCTGGCTGGTTAACTTTAGCAACAATGCTGCAACTAGTGTTCGCTAATTTTCGTTAGCAGAGAGATATCCTTACGTTATCTTAAATGAGCACACTGGCCACTCTGCTAGTAAACATACAGCCATTGCCATAGCAAATGCATTTAAGATAACGATCGCTCTCTGCTAACGTAAATTAGCGAACGCTAGCTGGAGCATTAGCGCTAACGTTAACCAGCCAGCTAGCTAACCAACAGGGACAGAAACAGCAAGAAGATACCAGCGTTCAAAAGCTAACGTTAGAAATGCACCAACAGTGCAAAATTAGTGCTATGCAGCAGTATTTGTGTTGGCGGAGTCAAATAAATGATTAAATAAACTAGCTAATCATTATCTGTTGTCGCTTATTACTGTTAACTAATAAATGGTGCTTGTAGAATATTGTATAAAAGTAATATCAAACTCGAGGTCGTGCTGTTATACTGGCCGTGGTTCGTTTTGAGTGACGTCATGGAATGCTATGAATGGGGAGAATGTCTGTTATGGTAGAGAATAGTGTGTTTGTGTGGAAGCCACATGAGAAACTCTACAATTCACTACTACTAACGTTACTGTGAGGCCAAATACGTTAGCGGCAGCTGTCTGTTCCTATGATAAACTGTATTAAAGTGAAGATGCTGTAGGCTATTTAGTGTTTTTAGCGGTTTAATCACTTGAAACAAGGTTGCTGATAATATTGATAGGGAAATAGTGATAAAAGTAAGCAAAGCACCGTCTGTCTGAGAGAAAACTGTAAGGCAATAATGGCTGTTTAACTACCAAGTTATTTTACTTTACCTTTTTCTGTGTTGATTGAGAGATCCCAAGCAGCAGAAAATGACATATTGTTAGATTAAGTGTGTCCCGAAGCTGTCTTTGATAGTTTCTTGTAGAGAGGAGCAGGATATTGCTGTTTAAGACTTAAGACATAATGTAACTGCATCATAAAGCCTACATGAACTGCATGGTGTTCAGGGATGAATAGTCTCTCCTATTGCTATTGTACTATTTTTTCAGATATAGTTACATTAATCATTATTAATGTAGCAGCCTAGTTTTGAATGACAGGGTCCCTGCTATCACATGTTGTTAAAATTTAACATTTACATAATAAAATCAACTACAGGCTTCCCAAATGCTGTAATAAATGAAGCATGATGAGTTGAGCATATGTCAGCATGTGGCCCCACTTTTAACTCTCTCTTTTTTTCAAACCCTTATTGCAGATGGATAGACTTCAGTTTAAAAGTGCAGTACGGAAGTATTACACTCAACCAACACCAGGGAAGGCAGTCTGTAATACATGCAATGAAGGTGTCAGCATGGGAGCACCAACTGGGAAAAACAAAAATACTTCAAACCTGTGGTCCCATCTTAGGATTCATCACCCTGAGTTGTACGAAACAGCACAGAAGAAACGGGAATCTGAATCTCATCAGGATGAGGCAACTTCATCTCAGCCAACAATAGAGGACATGTTTCAGAAACAAAGAAAGTGGACAAACTCAGATGACACGTCGAAACTAATGGACAAACTAGTCCTAGAGATGATAGTCACTGACAACCAACCGTTCTCGGTGGTGTCTGATGTTGGCTTTAAGCGCCTCATGGCTGCAGCAGAGCCACGACATGCACTGAAAAGTGACAAGTATTACAGAATTGAGAAGCTGCAAGAAGTTCACCACAAGATTGTGGACAAGATCAAAGCCCTGATTCAGCCAGAGAATGCTGGCTACTTTCTCTCCTTCACCACAGACTGCTGGTCTGGTGTGACAGAGTCTCTCATGAGCCTGACATGCCATTTCATCGATGCTGAATGGACAAGAAAGCAGGTCATCTTAAATACAAGAGCGATGCATGGGTCCCACACTGGGGAATACCTGAAAGAGACATTCCTCAATATGCTTGAGGACTGGAAGATAAGCAAAGACCGTGTAGCACTAGTGCTTCGAGACAGCGGAGCCAATATTGTGAATGGAATGAGGCTAGCTGAACTCCCAGTCCTCAGCTGCATGGCGCACACCTTGCAACTTGTGGTGAATGACGGTCTGGCAAGTCAAAGAGCCGTCACAGATGTCATTGCAATGCTTAAGAAGTGTGCCACACATTTCCACCACTCCATTCTGGCCAAACAGCGTTTGCGAGTCATTCAGAGGGAACTTGGCCTGCCAGAGCACAACATAATCCAGGCTGTTCCAACGAGGCGGAACTCAACGCTCCACATGCTGCAAAGAATGCTGGAGCAAAAGCGTGCGCTTACCATCTACTGTGGTGAATATGGAGGATTTGCAGGTCCTAATGCTCACCAGTGGGACCTTGTGTCCAATTTAATTGAAACTCTTCTCCCAATAGAGGAAGTGACACTTCAGGTGAGCCACAGCAACTCATCAGCATCCTGCATCATTCCATGCCTGACTGTGCTGAAGATGCTTCTTCAAGATGATGAGGGGCCCTCCACAAAAGGCATCAGAACGCTCAGGCAAGCCATGAGGGAGAGCCTCGACAAGCATTTCTCAAATATAGAAGACACAAAAACTGTGGTGCTGGCCTGTCTCTTAGATCCTTGTTATAAGAGTCATGCATTCTCCTTTGCCACGACATTGAGCAAGGCCAAAGGATGGTTGAAAGAGGAAGAGGACGCTGCCACACAACAGACCACTCGAGAGGAGCATGCTGCCACAGAAGGAGCCAATATGGAGGAGCAGGCTGCCACAGAAGGAGCCGGTATGGAGGAGCAGGCAGCTGCATATGGGACACACGAGAATGACGGAAACACCCACAAAAGGCAACGGAGAGAACACACATCCTTCTGCAGCCGTGTTGATGAGATGTTCAGTTCTCTGCTGGCACATCACACTGGTGACCTGCTTGCCAGTAGCTGCGTTGAGGATGAGCTACATCTGTACCTCAAGGAACCAGTGATCGACAGGCGTAAAGGGGACCCACTCCAGTGGTGGAGACAGAATGATGGGCGCTTCAAGCTACTTGCAAAACAAGCAAGAAAGTTTCTTTGTGCATCACCCTCATCAGTCCCAAGTGAGCGCGTCTTCAGTGAAGTCTCTGCAATTTATGAGAGCAAGAGAAGCCGTCTCACTGGAGAGCACGCTGAACAACTCTGCTTTTTGCACCACAATCTGGTGCTGCTCAATTGGGACTACTAATTGATTTTAGACTCACATTTCTGTGCAAATTTTATTTAAATCTGTTTTATTTACTTTATAAAACTTCAGGGAACTATTTATTTAAATTTTCAGTTAACTTTATAAGAGATTCTGCTGACCCTGGGAACTCCCTGCACTTTTTGTTTTTGTTTGAACTTAAAACAAAGATAAGTGAAAGATTAATATTTCAGTTATATTGAAATTTTGGACAACTTTATTTACTGTAGACAACTTTAGGGAGCTATTTATTTGTTTAAGTTTTCATTTAACTTTATAAGACATACTGCTGAGCCTGGGAGCTCCCTGCACTTTTTGTTAGAATTTTAAAACAAAGATGTCTATTGTCCAAGATTTAAAAAACCTTTAACATGTTGCAAATCTGAAAAGCTGTTTAATAAACATATGCTTAAAGGCATTTAAACGAAGTGAAGTGTTGGAGTTTGTATATTCAAAATTTTGACGCCAATATTTTCCCTTTTACTGCAAATTAATATCGGCTCCAAATATCGGTTATCGGCCTCCTTGACTACTAATAATTGGTATCGGCCCTGAAAAAACCATATCGGTCTATCTCTAGTATAGTATGATGGTACAAATCCTGAACAAAGACAAACTGAGTGTCGGACTGATGCTCCCTGGAGAACCCAGCTGGGCTTGGGAGAGAACGTGAAGCCAGTCTGGAGGGGTTTATACAAACTACCGTTAATTAAGCAAGCTGGTGGTCTGCAGTGGAGGGTCTTGCATGGCATAGTGGCGGTCAGTGCTTCTGTTTCTGTGTTAAAGCCTAATGTGAATAACAACTGTCCCCAATGTGCCCAGAGAGAAACAGTTTTTCATTGTGTGTTCAGAATGTGTGAGGCTTACACCCCTGTTTCTGCTGAGAGAACATTTATTTACATCATCTGGGGCAAGTTTTTGAAAACAGAATTTCATTTTTGGTTTCAAATACAGCCAACATGTAAAATATAAATGCCAACTCTTGAACTTCATTGCAGGGCAGGCAAAAATGGCTATTTATGTGAGCCAGAAAAATTATAATAATTGAAGAGTCCGTCGTGTAAAATGTGATGTTGAACTGCTGTTTACCAGTATGGTCAAGGCCAGGATAAGGGTGGATTTTAACTATTACAAAGCAATGAAGGATCTGGAAAAATTCACAACCATGTGGTTTTATAAAGGGGTGCTGTGTTCAACCATAGAGGATGAGCTGGTTTTTGCTGCAGAGCTCAGATAAAAGGGGTCTTACCTGTTTTGTTTTGTTTTACTTTTTTAAGTTTTGAGTTGTTGATGAATTATTATTATTATTATTATTATTACTACTACTACTAATAATAATAATAAATCACACTTATATAGCGCTTTTCTAACACTCAAATTCGCTTTACAATAAACGACGGTGAAACAAGACAACAAATAAACATAGCACAAAATCATTATTGGGATTGTTAAAAGACGCATGTTGAGTGTTTGTAATTTGGCAAATATTGTTTATATTGTTAGAAAGATTTCAAGTCTGTTTTTTGACATTTTTTTATTAAATAAAGACTTGTTTTAAAGTTCAAAATTCTCTCTCTCTCACACTCAATCACACAGCGTTGCTCTTTGTACCTCGTGCACTCTCTTTCCATTAAACATGCATATGAACCCTCTTTTCATTCACAAATGCACCCATAAACTCCGTCTGGCTTTGATTCACACACGTACACACTTTCTCTTGCTCACACATGAAAACAGTCTCTCAGTGTCACAAAGACAAACTGTCGCAGACTAACAAAAACCACACACACACACACACACACACACACACACACACACACACACACACACACACACACACACACACACACACACACACACACACACACACACACACACACACAGTGACCCAGCTGTCCAGAGGATTAGAGATTAAGAGACAGGAAGAGGATGAATCCAACTAAAACACATCTCCATGGAGACAACAGCCCATAACAGATACAGACTCAGATACATCTACAGAAATCCTTTATCCCTACACATCTGCAGGCAGGTTAAAGCAGGGATGCAGAAATACTCTGCTGTGACAAATTACATCACAGTAGAAGCTTATCTATCGAGTTTGAGGAGCGGGACCACACCTCAAACGCGCCACTTCCGGCATTCCTATAAATACCCACCCACCCAACCCTCTCCTCCCCTCCACTCTCGTATTCTGCACCCCAGCCGTCGTTCTGACTTCAACAGCCTCACTACCCATTGCCGTTCGCAGCATCATCATGCTCCAGTGATGTCCCCCGATAACCAGTGTTCTCCAAAAATGTCTGACTGGACCGTAGCCAGTCTTCAAAAAACACTAGAAGACAAAGGAATTCCAAGACCTTTGATACAATAGAACATGATTTCATCCTTCAGTGCCTAGAAAAAATTGACTTTGGCGATTTTATTTTATTTTTTTGTAAGGCTATTAAAACGTTGTATGCCAACGGAAATAGCTCAATTAAAATTAAGCATGGCACAACTCCTAGATTTGACCTGAAACATGGCATTCGTCAAGGTTGCCCGATCTCACCATATTTATTTTTGCTTTGTACACAAATTCTTGCAACCCATATAATCAACAGTAACTTACAAGGCATCGCCATAGCTGGTAGGGATATCATTATAAGTCAACTGGCTGATGATACCACAATGTTTTTAAGAGATGCAAGTCACATACCCATTGTTATTGATATAATTGATGACTTCTAAGGCTGCAGGCCTATGTTTGGATATAAAAAAAGTGAACTGCTAGTGATAAATGACTGTGATATACATACCAGTTGCAATATTGTTTTGAAAAATTACATTGCATATTTGGGCCTCTTTATTTCTAAAGCCCAAACATTAAGACTTTCTTCCAACTTTATCCCTATCATTAAAAAAAAAACTCAAAAGAAACTAAATCGGTGGCTGCAAAGAGAGCTATCCCTGAAAGGTAGAGTGCTGATTACTAAAGCTGATGGAACGTCTAGGCTCACATATGCTGCTCTCTCCTTAAATCTTGGCAGTACAATCAATAAGGCTATTGATCATATGCTCTTTAACTATATCTGGAAAAATCGTATACATTATAGATTAAAAAAAAGTGTTGTTATAAATAATTACGACTCTGGAGGGCTTCATTTCCTGGATTTCACTACCCTAAATAACACATTTAAAATTAACTGAATGAAGCATTTTCTCAAACAACCCACTTCACTCTGGAATTTTATTCCATGTAACATTGTCTCTTGTTTTTGATGGCCTGCGCTTTGTTTTAAGTTGTAATTATAAAATAGACAGACTCCCTGTAAAATTATCTGAATTTCATAAGCAGGTCATTCTAGCTTGGTCCCTGTTATATAAGCACAACTGTTCACCTCATAAATATTAATTGGAACAATAGAGACATCTTATCTAAGAATAAATCACTCTTCTTAGAAAAATTAGTTCAAAACCGATTCTGCTGGTGGGTCAGCTGTTAAGCAGAGAGGGGTTTTTACTCTCATACAAATAATTTTTATCTACATATAATTTCCCAGTAACCCACAAAGTAGCTAAGATTTGCTTTTCATTGCATCTCCAAAATAACAATAGAGCCATACATGCCCTATTTCAAAGAGATGTTGTCTCTATCTCATATGTCATGGCATATTGGAACCGGTTTGTCAATGACATACACTGGAAGAAAGTCTGGATGCTTCCACATAAGTACCTAATCACATATAAGATTAAAGAGGTGTCCTTTAAAATCATTCATAAATATTATCCCGCCAATCACTACATGTAGAAATTTAAAAGAGTTGTAAACACGAACTGTTCTTTCTGTGATGAACATTCAGAAACAGTGTTACACTTATTTTGGCACTATTCTCACACCAAGAAATTCTGGCAAGATCTTTGTAGATTTTTCATTGATCATCATTTCAACGACTTAGGGTAAATGGGTAAATGTAATATTTGGTTTCTCTGAACACCCCAAAAAAAGTAACACATGTTTTTTGTCATAATAAATCTGTTAATAATATTGGCAAAAAAACATTTAATCACTAAAACAAGTTCACAAACAAAAAACATTTTTCTTGTTTTATTGAAGGGTATTTAACAATATATAAAACATTTCTTTTTCTACAAACAATGCTGTCAAAACTTTTGTTATATAATGGAATGGAATGTACCCCCCGGCTTCTTTATTATTTATACTCGTTCTGTATACTGTCCTCTGTATACTAAATCTGTTGTGTTAATAATTAGTTACTTGGAAAAAAACAAAAGGAATTCCATTTCAATGATCAAACAACAAAGCGGAAATTTCCAACACTCTCGTGTCAGCTCGTCGTGTCCACCGCTCTGCCAACACCAGCTCTCCCTCGGGTAATGTCACCACACACACCCCATCAACACGCCGCAACATCAGCGCTCCCGTTGAAGAGACAGCACAATCATATCCTCCAGCTCAAAGTCAGCAGAAATAGCAGCCGATAAAACAGAGATGGGCATCAGCTAAAACTAATAACACCAGCGCTTCAGCAACCACCTCTCATCAATACTTAACATAATCACCCACTTCAGATGGAGCACCCAACACCAGAATCCCAGGGCCTGCACACCCCATCAGGCTTTTCAACACCAGCAGCCTACATCATCCAGGGTAAATGACACAGCACCCCCTACCTTCCAGCTTCAACAATTACAAAAACTAGACTGAGCAGGGGTAGCCCTACCCGGCACTGGGATGCCAGCGCCACCCTGCCACCTACTTCTAGCTACCAGGTTAGCACGACTCAGCCGGGGTATCTCACACTGGGATGCCAGCGCCCTCAGCTCCCCTCCTCCAATACCCATATCAGCATGCCTTAGCCGGGGTTCCTGGATGGATGCCAGCATCCCCCTCCCGCTGCCCTCCACCAGCATTCACACCAGTTTGCTTTAGCCGGGGCTCCCGGCACCGGGATGCCAGGATCTTCTGTCTTACAGGTTCACCAACCCCTGTCTTCACCCTCTGCTGTCGTATTCTGTGCACCCCCCCCCCCACTTGTCTGTCTCTACCTCTGTCCTCTCCTTTGTAGGGTCCTGTGGGGGTCTGTTGTTGCCTGGGTGCTATGGCAGATTCCCTACAAAGCTTCCCGACAAAACAGTCAGCAAGTGGAAACACTACAAGATCTACGTACATCAATAATGTTTCTTTAATAAATACTTTAAACACATCTTGTTAATGGTTTGGTCCTTGCTGGTGGATCATGAATTTGAAAGAAAAAAAGAAAAGAAAAGAGTAATTGTAATTCAATGTGTGGACCTCATCATCCTGCCTTCTCTATTCTACTGATATCACTACACAAGAATTAGGTAATGATAATTAATACTTATCACCAAATAGTACAACAGAAAATCAAAGGTGTAAACATGCATTCTATGTGTAGTTTTCTCATTAATGCATTGTTGTAAATCTGTCTGTAATGACAATTTTTAACACCAGAATGATCGGAATTTCGCTCCTACCTAAAATGACCATGGGCAGTCAACATGACCGCCAATTTTTTTTTCCGGTACTAACTCTCAAACAACAAGACGCTCAAAGGTCCATATCAGGGATTTGATGCACTAAACGTGGAGCAGTATCTTCAACAGAAAAACATGCATGAGACTTTCAAGAATTACTTTAACACTAGAGCAACCGGGATTTCACTCCTACCTAAAAACAACCATGGGTGGTCAAACATGACCGCCAGTTTTTAAACTCTATATTCTGTCAAGATAAATACCCAATTGAGATATTAACACACTGTCAGTATGTCTGTTCAGAAATGACTGACACCAAAATTAACATTTTAACAACTATAATACTACTTTTAAACAATTTAAATTTCAGAGAGACATGGGCGAACTTGAATAGCAAAATTGAAAAAGTTAAAATATTACCTGAAAAATAAAACGGAAAATACATATTGCTCATCTAATAAACGTAACAAGGCCTATAAAACATGACATGTAAAAAAAAAAACTGAAAATAATCACTGAAACTGTCCCGAAACGACCGGAATTTAAAAACTACTGGAACGACCATGACCGCCGGTTTTTAAACTCTATTCTGTCAAGATAAATACCCAATTGAGATATTAATGCCTTGCATAAATGTTAGTATGTCTGTTATGAAACTAGCTGACATCAAAATTAACATTTAATACTATTTCGCCACCGTCCAACGCCTGTAAATACTGCAACACCTTGGTGGTAGTCATTGTGCATCTGTGACCAGACATGTTGGCAATAATCAAAAATCAAGTTTAGACTATTACTCTACACTGGAGAATGCTAGTGTGGATCTAGGACAGAACAATGAACTTCGCGAAGGAAATGACGCAAACAACACCTGTCATAAATAGTGACATGACATGCACGATAACGGGCAAATCACGCGCGGTCGTTTTGCTCACTCATGGTCGTTTTAGGTAGATGTCACATTTATGTATTTATTTATTTATTATTTATTTTGTGGAATTGATCTAAAACTCAGGAGCACTCAGGGAGTGGCATGTCTGTATCCCCCCCCCCCACAAAGTTATTAAACTTTGAAAATCCGAAACAGTCAAAATGACCGCCTTGGTCGTTCTAGTGTTTGCTATCAAAAAAATTGACTGATGCCATTGAGAAAGTCGTGGCCTAGATCAGTGTTTCTCAACCGGGGGTCCGCGGACCCCTATTGGTCCATGGTGTAATTGCAAGGGGTCCGTGAAAATAAAATATCTTTGAAAAAAGATCCTATGACATTTATAGAAATATGATTATTTTACTCAAATGTGACTGAGACCTTTATCTACCTAAACTATAAAGGGTAACAGGAATTTTTTCTCTAATTACATCTGTTTCACAAGTGTAATTTATTGTATTTTAATAAGAGATCTCGCTCCCGTTTGCATTGTTAAAAGTTACTCCATAAAAATTCTGTTGTTACATATATCTGAAAGTTACTGAAAACATATTCTGTTTTGTTACATATATCTGAAAGTTACTGCATAAGAATTCTGTTTTGTTAACTATATAAGTTACAACTGAAAGCTCTTATTTTTGCCCCAAAGAGTGAATAAATGCTATAATGCAATTTAAAATGCAGTTTCTACTGTTTCTATCAAATTGCAACACCCCCTCCCCCAAGATCAGGTGGAGGGGTCCTCAGGGTAGATCAAAAATACACAGGGGGTCCAGGACCCCAAAAAGGTTGAGAACCACTGGCCTAGATGACCTGCTTGATTCTTGAATTTTTTCTTAGATTCTCCACAGTCTCTCATCGTTGTTAATAAGTCAGTAGAAGTATCGATCTAGTTTGAATTCACCGTCTTGCTCTGAGGCTAACATTAAGGGGCAACTTTAGAACATTCTGCAATGAAAAACATGTTAAAGGATAATTCAACCTAAATTGAGGCATGCAAGTTTTATTGCAGAGGTCTAAGGGCAGCGAGTAGCCTTGGGCATTTTCATGGTAATAAATCAGGACTAAAAATCCCAATAACCAAATACCATGAAAACTGGGTTTGGGTGGGTTTTCCCACCAAGGCAAGACAAAGATACTAGGATCATGTAAATTTTTCATTTAAATAAATAATAAAGAGGAATGACTAATTCTTGTCATTAAATTAGTCCCCCCTCAGTATTGACCTTCCACAATCAAAGAAACATTGCTGCCTCTGGGAGGAAACCGGGTTTAATTACTTTCTGTAGGGGCAGAGGTGGACACACCGGCTTCAGAAAGTAAAGGTCCGACCATGTATTTGATCGAGCCATTCACTAATCAAGAGGATTTCACTCTACCTGGCTGAAAGTTGTGCTAATTAAATTCAGATGGTGTAGTGTATGGGTGGAACAAATATGTGGCAGGACTTTTACTTTCTGAAGCCGGGGTGTCCGCCTCTGTGTATGGGCAACTGTCAAGCTAGTCAGTTGGTCCTCATTCATTCATTCCCCGCTGGCCTCTCATCCTTCAATAAGAGGTGAGGGGGGAAGTGGGGTTGGGTGGGCAGAGGTTGGGGGTCTTGTTCTTGTAAAAAGATTGCCTTTGTGCTCGAGTCACACGTCTGCCCCCTTGGCCAGTTTACTCGTCCCAGCGCAGAATTTTTCCATGCAATTGACCAATCTTTGGACAATTCTCCATACTTCTACCTTGAAGCCAGAATGGGATGCACCCATACAGAACTGTCTGTTTTCTCCTTTTCCTGCACAGCAGAACTAATCTGATAACAGGTTGGCACAGCCGGTAGAGTACTCTTCTGCATTGATCAGTTGTTCAAAACAACATGTTACCCCACACAAATAACTTGTCCCTTTTTTTTTTCAAAGGCAAAATGAATCACACCCTAAATTCGCAACCAAATCACAGGGAACAAACATGTTGAGCTTGAAGAAATGCAGGCACAGATCTAATCTCTTGAAACTTGGGAGTTGAGAAGCGAGGGAAGTGGAGAGAATTCAGGTAATATTTCACTTTCATGTCCGGTGAGACATTGAAGCGGTCCTGTGTTTGTTTTTGTTTTTGTTTTTTTTTGTCGGTTAAAAGTGCCCCCCGAAATAATTGGACAATTATGTAAGAAGACCTCATGGATTTTGAGATAACAGCAGTAAAATGTGCCAAAAACATTATCTAAATTAGCAAAACATATGAGAGGGAAGAGTTTCATGAACCAAGAGACAAAACTAACGGGGGACATGCGTGTGCGTACCAAATTTCCAGACTCTTGTGCCAGTGAGAGGAGCTGTGCTTGTTTAAAATTTGAGATCTTTTTGGCCTGCGGGAGTGCCAATCATTGTTATTGTGTAAATGTCGAAGAAGTGTCATTCCCAGTTCACAGAAAGTTGAATCAGTTCATCTGGACACAACGTTTATTGACAGAAACGTTTCATCACTGATCTAGTTGACATCTTCAGTCTCAACTGACTGTAGGTATTCCCACCTCACAACATCAGCTGACAATGTCCCCATCGACACAGCGGCCGGGGAAGGGGAGAAATCCCACATTAAACAGGCCCTGGTTAAGTGTGGTTATCCTAACTGGGGTTTGTCACGCCAGGAAGACGGCCAAACAGTGCACCAACAGATTGAAGAGAGGAGGAGGACAACAGCTGTCTAAACGTAAACCAGTGGTAATGCTGTATATGGTGGGAGGGTCGGAAAAGCTGGGACGCATATTTTCCAAACATTACATCTCAGTTGCTTTCAAACCCCAAAACATGCTGCGCCAGAAATTGTTCCACCCCAAGGATCGAGTCCCCAGGCACAAACAGAGTAATATACCGTACGCTGTTAAGTGCCAGGAGGATTGCCGTGACTTGTATATTGGGGAAACTAAACAGACACTGGCCAAGAGAGCTCACACGTCAGGCCAGGACTCCACAGTCTTCACCCATCTACAGACCAATGGCCACTCTTTCAAGAATGAGGATGTGCACATTCTTGATGGGGAGTAGCGATGGTTTGAACAGGGAGTCAAAGATGCCTTTAAGAGGGAACAACCATCCCTGACTTGAGCGGGGCCGGAGAGTACATTTGTCACCATCTTACAATGATGTGATTACAACTATTCCCACATCCTCTATGAATAGTACACATGGCCTTTGAAACTCTAGTTAATGGCCACACCCATATCTGCATGTGAAACTGGTCGATGGTTTCTTTCATTAGGCACTGTATTGTTTACAAAGGTGGGAATACCTGCAGTCAGTTTAGACTGAAGATGTCACTTAGTTGAGTGATGAAACGTATCTGTCAATAAACATTGTATCCAGATGAGCTGATTCAACCTTCTCTGAGGTATTCCCACCCTTATAAACAACACAGTAGCATATCGACCCAAACCAACGATCAGTTTCATATGCAAATAGGTGTGACCATTAACTAGAGTTACAATGGGCATGTGTACTATTCACAGAGGATTGGGGAATAGTTGCAATCACAGCATTGTAAGATGGAGACAACTGTACTCTCAGCCCCCCCCCACCACCACCACCACCATTTCAGGGATGATCATTCCCTCTTTATAAGGGTGGGGATACCTGCAGTCAGTTGAAACTGAAGCGGTCACTAAAGTGAATGATGAAACCTTTCTCTCAGTAAACACTGTGTCCAGATGAACTGATTCAACTTTCTGGGATTTCCTTAGCTGGATTATTGAGCATGCATAAAGGCATCATTCCCAGTTCCATCAAAACTGGACCGATGGCGTATATGAATTCGCACATGACTGTCAGAGGGATCAATGGATTTCCTGATTGTGGGAGACAGTAAGTGTAGTCTATTACGTATGCCTAGTTAATTGCAAATGACAAAGTTACAGGCAGCTAAAAAAAAAGTAGTATTGCGAACTGTCTGTAATCTAACGTGGAGATAGAGCTGAAGGTCATCTCAGTTGTAATGGCCATGGAGCGCCTAGGATGTCCTAGGTTTTTTTTCCTGTCACACAGGGCATGGAGAAGTCTCCACACGATTTCCGTGTCCCATCTAAAAAGCTATTTTTTCCCCCCAGCTGAGTAGGTAACAGAAATTTAAATTTAGCTACAAGAGAGACAGCGAGAGACCGGGAGGGTAAGGAGAAAGGGGAAAAGAAGCACTATTATGGGGAGGAACAGAGAGTCCTTTGGACATTATCTACGTCTGTCTGGTTCGGCTCTCTAGGGGAATTGACATCAGTTCAGAAGACAGCACACGAGTCGTCAGCCTTATCTAATAGGAACAGGCTAAACTGACTATTATGCAAAAATGAGCTGATCCTTACATTTCAGACCAAAAGCTCAGTTCACAAAATTCATTTACATGGAGCCACGCTGTTGTACCACTGACTATCATTTACAGTTTATTCAAGATCACTTTTATTCGACAATGATCTAATTATTTAGTTTTAGGCTGTGCGCAATGACATTTACTCTACTCGTGTGTGTGTGTGTGTGTGTGTGTGTGTGTGTGTGTATGTGTGTGTAGCCAGGCATGTCTGGAGTATAAGCTTTATCCCAGCTGTCTGCCGGGGCATCTCTGTCTCAGCCCCCCCATCCATCACTGCCCATTGCAGTGATGATGACTGACAGCTGCCAGCAAGCAGCCATTGAGGAGCTAACCTTTCCCCTTCTCATGGTAAATGGTAAATTGATTGCATTTATCTAGTGCTTTTCTGGCTTCAACCGCCACTCAAACCCTTTACAATCAATGAATGTGTCACGCACACACACACACACACACACACACACACACACACACACACACACACACACACACACACACACACACACACACACACACCCCAACGGCAGTGTCAACCATGCAAGGCAACAATCAGCTTATTGAGAGCAGTTATGGGTTAGGTGCCTTGCTCAAGGACACCTCGGCATTTTGCAAGGCGGAGTCGAGGATTGAACCAGCAACCCTCCAGTTACCAGACGACCTGCTCTACCTCCTGAGCTACTGTCGCCCCCTTGTCCTCTCTCCTATCTCTCTCATCCTCCCTTCTTCCTTTCCCATCTTCCCTTCAGACTCGTTACCTCCCCTTAACAGACAGAGGTTGATAAGAGTTAAAAAATTGACAACAGCTGGTGTTACAGGTTCCAGGGGGTTGGGGGTCTCATGAACAGGTAATAGTTGCAGGGATGCGCTTCCTGAAGGAGGGGGGTAGTGTAACGACCACGGATGAGTAGACTCCCAAACCACTTAGCTAATGGGACCCTTTAGTTGACTGGTTAACGTAGTCGCCCGTGCTGCAGGGGACCTGGTTTCGCATCCCGCCTGCAGCGGTTCCCGGCTGCCCCCTGAATTCGCTACATTGGCTTCTTATTAAACTAGAGAACAGCCAGAGTGCTAGGACATACAGGTATGTGTAAGGATCAATAACTGTGTTTCCATCCAAATGTTGCACAATTTTCAAGTGACATTTTGAAGTCAACAAAGAAAACACCAAAACAAAGTGTCTTTCCATCCAACGGTGTTAAGGGAATAAGCAGCCTCTGTGCACAGGGCACGGCAGGACTACATCATCACATGAGCACCAAAAATGACTGCCCTGCAACATCAGAGCTGATCCCAAATGGAGAATAATGGAGAGTTTTCCACACTTCCTTCCCATCCGAGAAATTATCATAATATAATGGCTGGGGAAGTAGCTATCTCCTATATTGTCATCATTTGTTCTACTTTCAGTTTCCACGACCCTTTATTGAATCTTGTGTTAGTCAGCCTGTTAACTTTTGTACCTTAAGAAGTGTAAAACTTTCTTTGGAATATGTAGGATTATATATATATATATATATATTTTTTTTTTTTGCATTTAGCTTTTCTTTTTTTTTGCAACTTGAAAATACTAATGATGCACTGATCACTTTCTTACTGTCGATACAGATTTGGTGTGAGTCTTTAGGTATCGGTCAATACCAAGTACCAATGCAATCTATTATTTTTGCTGAACTGTGCAGAGTCCATCAGCTTGAGATCAATTTTCCACTATTAAAGATATGCAAGCTTGCATGTGGAAAGAAATGCAGTAAATCAAGCAATTTTGCTTTCAGTTATGATGCTACTCCTTACATTTGGTAGCAGAAATCTCTAATAGCACCAATACTACATTTTAGCCTGGTATCAGCCTGACACCAGTATCAATATCAGTGCATTCCCAGAAAATACACATAACAAATTGTCTGATGGAAACATAGCTAGTATCCGTATTTGCCCAGATGGAGATATTAAAGGAATTTATCCCAGCTTACACAAGAACGATCAAGGTGGTCATTTTGACCGTTTTGGATTTTCAAAGTTTAGTAACTTTGTAGGGAAAAAAAAAGATACAGACCCGCCGCTCCCATGATGCTCCTAAAATTGCATATATTTCCATTAAAATTAGTATTAGACCAACTGCACGAAAAAAAAAGTTACGATGAGATCTACCTAAAATGACCATGAGCGGTCAAAATGACCACGCGTAATTTGCACACCATAGTGTGCATCGTGTCACTATTTATGACGTGTGTTGGTCACACAATTTCCTTCGCAACATTCAGGTTTTTTTTTTTTACATTTCAGGTTTTATAGGCCTTGTTAGGTTTGTTAGATTAGCCATATGTATTTTCCGTTTTGTTTTTCAGGTAATATTGCCAGCATGTCTGGTTACAGAGGGCGTTTCAGACGCACCATGACTACCACCGAGGCGTAGCGGTATTTACAGGCATTGGACAGTGGCCAATTTAAATTGTTTTAAATATAGTATTAAAGTTGTTAAAATGTTAATTTTGGTGTCAGTTAGTTTTGTTAACAGACATACTAACATATGCAATGCATTAATATCTCAATTGGGTATTTATCTTGACAGAATATTGAGTTTAAAAACCGTGGTCGTTCTAGTAGTTTTTAAGTTCCGGTAGTTTGCGACTGTTTCAATGGTTATTTTCAGTTCTTGATTTATATTTCACGTTTTATAGGCATTGTTACGTTTGTTAGATTAACAATATGTGTTTTCTGTTTTGTGTTTCAGGTAATATTTTCACTTTTTTCAATTTCGCTATTCAAGTTCGACCGTGTCTCTCTTAAGTTTAAATTGTTTAAAAATACTATTATAGCTGTTAGAATTTAAATTTTGGTGTCAGTTGTTTCCTAACAGACAGACCAACATTTACAATGCACTAATATCTCAACTGGGTATTTATCTTGACAGACTATAGAGGACAATATATATATATATATATATATATATATATATATATATATATATATATATATATAGAGTTTGAAAACCGGCAGTCATTTTGACCGCCCATGGTCGTTTTAGGTAGGAGTGTAAACCCGGCCATTCTAGTGGCAAAAAGCACAAGTTGACCCTTGCAGGAAATTCTATATCAAAGATAAGTTCATATTTTTCTAAAACAAACTTCATTAAAACGTTAGCTATCATTTATAATTGTACAATCGAAAACTTTGAAACTTCAAACTTCTGAGAGGGAGATGCATCGTGATTTTTGAAGGCTTACATAATTGCTTTATTGAACTATAACTGAACCCCATAGAGAAGACCCAGCAAAGAGATTTTCAGTTTTCTCAGTATTTGAAGTCATCAGTTAATTTTCGTCAGCATGACTCTAAATTATATATTCATCAACATTTTGATGAGGTCTTGGTTCATAAAGAAACTATCTTTTAAGGTATTCATACTCATGGATTTGATGTAGACCATATATCTGGTATTTTACTTATCAGTCCAAATTAATTGAGCCTTGCTAGGTGTCAACACAGAGCCCCCCCACCCCCCCAAACACACAGACACGGGAATTCTCACGCGGTTCATTTCAGTCAGGGTAATAATGAACCAGAGAATAAAACAAGTGATAAATTAAATAATACAAGAAAACCATAACGGATAATATTGATAAGTAGGCAGCCCATTCTACTCAGCAAGTTTTACTCCGAGGAAGAAAATATTGCACCCAAGATAGATTTTGCACATCACACACACACATACACACGCCCCACTAAAGCCCCACTAAAGCAATCATGCTGCCATTCCTCATCTGAACCACTTACAGCACTGCTATTTCTCTCTATTTGGCCTCTCCACATCACTGGGGAGGGACTATGGCTCGTGTGTGTGTGTGTGTGTGTGTGTGTGTGTGTGTGTGTGTGTGTGTGTGTGTGTGTGTGTGTGTGTGTGTGTGTTTTCCACAGGAGTGAGCTGATAGGTTGTGATAGGTCTCAGAGTGCAAGCTCGAACAAAGACGTTAACGCTGATATCTTTATGCCCCCCCTCTCTCTCTCTCTGTCTCTCTCTCTCCCTCCATCTTTCTAGATATTCTACTTTTCCCTTCTTTCTGTTACTCCTCTTCTCTCTACATATGTCATATATCACCTCTATTTCTCCACCCCTAAATCTCTCTTATTTTCTCTCCGCTGAGCACCTCATCTCGCTCTCCACTCCACTGCTCTCTCTTGTTGTGCACTTAGAAGATCACAACAGGTGAAATCCAGCTTTCTTCCTTTGTTTGTCCTTCCCACCAGTGCACACCTCCCTGTTCTTCTCCGGTGTCCCTCTCCACATCTCTCCACCCTGACCCGTTCCTTGCTCCTGGGCTCTAATGGTCAGGAGAAAGTTTGACCTTGAGATGTTGAGTCCTCCCCTCCGTTCTCTCCCATGCACTTCTGTCCCGCTTCCCCTTTCCCCACATCCCTCTTGCTCTCTTTCCCTCCATCATGTCACCCTTAGCAACCAGCTGGCCCTCATTCGCTCCTGTTTCCCCACCCACCCCCATCCTCCCCAATGCGTTCCAATCTTATTTTGCCATGTCTTCCGCATCTATTTTGCTCTACCGAATGGTCTCGTTTGCCCCTCCGACTCTCCTTTCCCCCTCTCCCCCCCCTCTCCACTGTCCTTCTATACTTCTTTCCTTCCATCTCTACATACTTTTTTACCCACATCTCTCTGCATCCTGCAGTTTGTCTATATCTATGTTGACCTGCACTCTGTCTCTCCCTTGCTTTCCCTTCATCCATCCATCCCTTTGTCCATTCCTCTCTTCCTCCCTCTACCCCCATTCCCCAAAGTACATCTAACCCCCTGCTCCCCAATATACCTCTATCACCCCCCGCTCCCCAAAATACTCTACTAGCTCTCCAATATACCTCTACCCCCTGCTCCCCAATATATATCTACCCCGCCGCTCCACAATATACTTCTACTAGCTCCCAAATATACCCCCCCCACTCCCTAATATACATCTACCCCCCAATTCAGTTTTCCCTAAGGACTGCAGCAGTTCATATCTGTTTATCCACCTCATGCACATGTGAGTGTGTAGTGTGTGCATATGTGTGCACGTATGTATTTGTGTGTGTGTATGTGTGTGTGTGTGTGTGTGTGTGTGTGTGTGTGTGTGTGTGTGTGTGTGTGTGTGTGTACTGAGCGGTAGTAATGAGAGGTGGCTGATCTTAAGTCCCAATATGACCCGATAAACCTTCACTAATAAAAATACTTGAAACACACGCGCGCGCATGTGCACGCACACGCACACGCACGCACACACACACACACACACACACACACACACACACACACAGAGCACAGTGAGCCAGAGTCATGACTGAGTAGTTACTGGATCTCAGAATATATATATATATATATATATATATATATATATATATATATATATATATATATATATATATTCTGAGGTCCATTCCACCACACTTGACTTCCCCCAGACCTCATTAGTGTTCAGTTTAAGAGGTAAATTCTGTCTCCTGCTGTCACTCTCTCTCTCTCTCTCTCTCTCTCTCTCTCTCTCTCTCTCTCTCTCTCTCTCTCTCTCTCTCTCTCTCTCTCTCTCTCTCTCTCTCTCTCTTCTCTCTCTCTCTCTCTCTCTCTCTCTCTCTCTCTCTCTCTCTCTCTCTCTCTCTCTCTCTCTCTCTCTCTCTCTTTCACCATCCCTCCACCTGCACTGGCATTATGGTCTTAGTCATCTTGCACATTCTGTCTCTCTCTTCCTGTCCCACCTGTTCTTCTCCAATTCAGACTGATTGAATTCATCTGAACTGAAATGAATTGAGCTGAACTGGATACAGCTCAGTTAAATCCACTTCATTTCAATCCAGAAATGTTGTGTTTGCATGAGTGACTGTCAAAAACTGCGCAATCTGTTTTGCCATATATCATAGCCCATTTCCCACTTTTCTATCTCAGCTCCTTTGGTTTGCTTAATGAGGAGCAGCACCTTGCAGAATTAGCGGTTTTCTCATCTTTGAAGGTGCTTATAAATAGGCCAGTGAGGCTGGCTCTGTGCTACTAGGATGGACTGGAAAGGAAAGTGGTCGGTTGGGATTAGGCTGTCTCTGATCAGTGATGGTGGTGACATTCTTAATCTTCTTTTTTTTCCCCTGCAAGGGTGACAGTATTTGTGAGAGTATTTGAGCATGTTTGGCCTGGCGGCCTGTCCAGGGTGTCTCCCCGCCTGCCGTCCAATGACTGCTGGGATAGGCTCCAGCCTCCCTGTGACCCTGAGGGCAGGATAAGCGGTTTGGATAATGGATGGATGGAAGCATTCAGGACTGGACCCGATTGGCAGAGTTTAGCAGAGTTTTGCCCAGTGATAGCAACAGTATTTTACATGCATGCATTTTATTATATTGTTGATGGATCAAGGTCTTTTACTGAAATCAAGCAACACGATTTACTATATTTTCACTTGCAAAACATATTTAAGATTGCAGATACTCTATGGATTATATGGTATCTATGTTGATGCCCGTCATCTCTGATCCCTCTCAACACATGCCAACACAGAGCCCTCCACTCTTACACGATTTCAAAATAGAATCTTAAATAGAAATTAGCAGACTATAAATATAGCATACCGAGGCAGATTTATTCATTCTAATTCATTGGCCATGTCTGCAGGCGGGATGTGGGTATGTAGCGCCTCCTCTGGTCGGTCGGGGCGCCTGTTAGGGGGGGGAGACTGGGGGGGGGATAGTGTGATCCTCCCACGCGCTACGTGCCCCTGGTGAAACTCCTCACTGTCAGGCGAAAAGAAGCGGCTGGCGACTCCACATTTATCGGAGGAGGCATGTGGTAGTCTGCAGCCCTCCCCAGATCGGCAGAGGGGGTGGAGCAGAGTGGGGTAATTGGCCAGGTATGATTGGGGAGAAAAAATGAGGGAAAAAAATTTAATCAAATAATTATTTTGGATGGAAAATAGTATTTGAGAAACTCAATTATTACAATTTTGCCTGTCCTTCTCTGGTACACATACACCGTCCCTCTTGAATAAAACCAGCTTTCTTTCTTGTCTCTCTCACAGACGAACACAACCCCCTAGTTATCACTCCATGTCTCGGTCTCATTCACTCCATTGACATGTTTAATTGCCTCTCGCCCCCCTCCTCTTACCTTACATGACTTTTTCTTGCCCTTCTACTACATATGTATACTAAACACTGACTGGGGTGAGCTCTGCATACATGATGGGCTGTATGCTTCATTTTCTCTACCTTAGCACAACCCGGGAGCAGTGCGTGTTATTATGGTAGCTTCGAAAGTTGTGATTGGTAATTGTAACCTGGTATTTAATTATCATGGAACACTTATTAGATGTAATATATTTATTTATTTAACCAATTTTAGACGGGTCCAATAATATTTTTACTCATTTATTCTATTTCTTGTTTGGATTTATGATTTGAATATAGTCACAGAAAGCTGAATCAGTTCATCTGGACACAAAGTTTATTGAGAGAAACGTTTTATCACTCATCTAAGTGTTACGGAGTAGTCGGGTCTAGGGGTTAACGGTTAAGCACGCAATACCAGTCCTAAGCTGGAGTGTGTAGAAAAAGAGGAAAAACAAGGGGAGAATCAGAAATAAGGGCTGATTTCCAAGACTGAGAAATAGCCGGGAGGTGGGCTAGCAGCTAGCCCACCAGGGACCTGCTAGCCTGCTAACCGAGGTAGCAGGCTAGCAGGTCCCTCCAACAAGGCCTCGGCCATATGGGTCTCAGCTCCCGTAAGCGGCGGACTCTGTCTTGGTAGGTCAGTTCAGTTTAGGTTGATGGTCTTGAGCTGGAAAGGTGTGAACTTGTAGTGTCCTGAACAGCGTGTTCAAAAGTGACGTATCCTGAGGCGTATGTAAGCAAACTGTCGCCATTAACTAACTCCAGGAGAGGCACCGGCACCTCCCAGTGACGTCTCTTATAAACGCTGCTTAACCACGCCTCCAAACATTTTCAATGGAATCCAGTCCAACTATGTAAGAAACGGAAGAGGGAAAAAGGCAAATATAACCCCTACCACTTCGAACATAAGTGAAATCTTCAGTGTAAACTGCAGGTATCCCCACCCTTATAAACGATACAGCGGCAAAACGACCGAAACCAACATCCGGTTTCATATGCAAATTGCCGTGACCCTTAATTAGAGTTACAATGGCCATGTGTACTAGAGGATTGGGGAATAGGTGCAATCACAGCTTTGTAAGATGGCGATAGATGTACTCTTAGACAAGCCAAGTCATATTAGATGTCATTTTGAAAAGCAGAATATCTTTCACGTACAGAAAGGGTCAGTCTCGAGCTTTAAAATGCATAGTAACATAATCCAAAGTCTCGTTTAGGCAACCGGACCTCAGGCTCCTCGGCTCGTGTTTGGTCCACGCTGTCCATTAACAGGTTCACGAGCCTCCTACTCTGATTGGGGGAAGGTCTTTTGATTGACATTCAAAACGACAAACCACAGACGTTGATTTGATTCAATGTTTAGGAACATGATTATGAATCTATCAACTATCAAATGTTTCAAACAAAACTGTTGACAATCCTTCAGGGATGAGACGCCGTGAGCTTTGCAGATCTTCTCAAACCAAGCGGTTAACCCCTGGTTATAACCATTCTGTTGCATGTCTTCATTTTGATTGCTGTTTGGTTTCGTTGCAAGACAGACTGTGTGGACCTCAAGTCTAAGATATATACAACTTATTTATTTATTCATTACTACTTTTATCAAAGCCCGTGGGCAATTATTTCTCTGCATTTAACCCATCCTAGCTGTGTAGCTAGGAGCAGTGGGCAGCCGCTGGCAGCATCCGGGGACCAACCCCAGTTCATCTTGTCATGCATCGGTCAGGGGCAACTCCGGAGAGGAGTATAAACCCTAACCTGTATGTCTTTTTGATGGTGGGGGAAACCGGAGCACCCGGAGAAAACCCATGCAACACAGGGAGAACATGCAAACTCCACACAGAGGACAACCTGGGATGACCCCGAGGTTGGACAACCCTGGGATTCGAACCCCAGGACTTTCTTGCCGTGAGGCAACAGCGCTAACCACGAAATGTTAAATGAAATATGAAAAACGGTCTCACGAGACTACATGATCCATAACACAATTATATACATTGCTCCTTTGTTTTCCACCCTCAGCCCCATGCTAGGCAAATAAAGGTCTTGCTTACTTGCAAAATGAGTTGCCCAAGTGGGAATGATAAAGATCGATCTCTCTCTCTCTCTCTCTCTCTCTCTCTCTCTCTCTCTCTCTCTCTCTCTCTCATCTCTCTCTCTCTCTCTCTCTCTCTCTCTCTCTCTCTCTCTCTCTCTCTCTCTCTCTCTCTTACTCACTCACTCTCACATGCTCACTCACTCTCTCATGCTCACTCTCACTCATTCGCTCTCTCTCTCGCTCACTCTCTCTCACGCTCACTCTCTCAATTCAATCAATTCAGTTCAATTTAATTCAATTCAAATGGTTTTATTGGCATGATGTAACAATGTACATATTGCCAAAGCAAGCA